>NW_027512497.1:0-300000 GCF_048772815.1 Callospermophilus lateralis
TTCTCTGACTAAATCTCTCAAAGTCATATCTTGTAATCCATCTAAGTGTTGTAACTTTCTTTAAATATCCATGGCAGCTTGCCCAATAAAGGCCATCATGACAGATGCCTTTTGAGCGTCTGCCTGAGTATCAAAAGGAGTATATCTCCTATATGCCTCCATAATTCTCTCTAGAAACATAGAGGGAGATACATCAGGCCCTTGAATAAACTCTATTACCTTGGCCAAATTAGTTGGTCGCCTAGCAGCCACTAAGATACCCGCTATTAGAGCCCGGAGATAAGTGGACAGATGCTCCCTACCTTCAAAGGTGTTGGGGTCCCAGTTTTGTCGATTCTAGGGAAAGCCGGGTTGAATATGTTGGGAAGTGGTGTCAGTCAACCATCTGGTCCGAGGATATTTTTTTCTAGCTTCCAAGAGGATTCTCTTTTGTTCCTCTGTCATAAAGAGAGTCCCTAGGTGTTGTTGGCAGTCATTCCAAGTAGGCTGGTGTGAAAACATCTATGAATCAACCACACCTGAGACACGAGTGGGGTCCTCTTAAAAGGGGGGATTGTTATTTTTCCAGTTATATAGGTCTGAAGAGGAGAAAGGCCAATACTGGTAGGCTTGCAATTTTTCCCCATGGCCATCATCAATCATTGGCACATAGGGACGGATGGGGAGCATCACGGGAGTTCCAGGGTTTTCAATCTTTCATTGATGGTGAGTTCCTTTAGCCGGGCCAGGTTCCTCCAGGGGAGGAGGGGCTGTGTGTGCCGCGGGGGAGTTTTCTGGAGGGTGCTGGGCTGGCTTAGCTTCCTCCAATGGCGGAGAGGCTGAGTCAGCAGCAGGGGAATCACTTAAAGGGTGTTGGGGGTTGGGAGACCAGGGCAAGGGATAAGGAGAGGGATGAGAGTGCAGTAGAGTTAAATCTTGTGACTTAGGCAGAAAAGAGGGTGGAGGAGGAGGAGGAGCAGAGGGTTTGAGAGATCGTGGGGGAAGGATTAGGAGCGGGGGCAGGGGCAAAGAAAGGCTTCACCCATGGAGGAGATTTGCAGAGGTAATGCCGGGTTAAGATATATGGCTTTTGATCTGGATGGCTATGTGGCCCTTCCTGAAAGACAATATCTCTGACTTTTTAAATTAGTGAGAAGTAGAAAAATCCTTCTAAGGGCCATCCGAATCCAAAGGTGGGCCACTCTGAGGCACAGAGAGTCTGCCAGGTCAAGCGGTTTACTGAAAAAGAAAGATTCTGAGCCCTTAAGCCGAATTTGGTCCAGTGATCAAGGGTCAGGGACAGAGGCATTGAAGTGCTCTTTTCCATAATGAAAAATGCACAAACAGTAAAAGCAATGACACATGACACAGACAAGACAAGACAATAAAGACAGGAAATGGACGTCCAACACTGAGACGAGGACTGAGTAGCCGGCAATACCTGATGGGCTGGCAATACCGAATCTGAAACAAAATATCACTGAGTTGAGGAGACTATTGTTCCTTGATTTTCAGAGTCCTCTGGGGTGTCCCTCAGGGTGGTGGCCTGAGGCTCTGTGACACATCTGTCAGCCACCGTGAGAGAGAGCTCACACTCTTCATTGACAGCCATTTTGCCAAGCTCTAACCTGAAACCTGACACCAGAAAGAGGCGCCTTACAAATCCCTTGAGGAGCCAGTTGGGGTCTCTCGTCCGCTGCTGCCAGAACTCGGTGGAACCTCCATATGTAAAGGTCGGATGAGTGTCAGGCGAAGAGACCTCTAAGAAACTGTCTCATGCAAAAGCAAAGGGTTTATTGGTGGCCAGCATGCTGGGGCTCAGAGCTCACTTCAATAGAGCAGAGAGTCCTGAGAACAGCTTAAACAGGGCTTATATACTTTCCTTGGGGAGGGCAGGGAGGGAAGTTAAGTATACAGAAAAACATGAAGAGACAACTACCTATTTTACTAACTTTTCACTAACGACTATACTTTGCCAGATTTCCTAATGTATCTATTGATATCTATTTTCCTACATATTTTTCCCAGTTCATCATTGTGGCTGACTCTTCACATGTGCTGACATTTACATTTACTCTATACCCGAAAAGCTATAGCTAAAGAACTTTTGGTGCAAATTCTATACTCACTCTCCTTTCTAAACTACCGACTATCTTCTTAATCTTACCGACTATCACTTTTTGACTGGAAGTTATCTTTGACAATCAATCATCCAAGGCACAAGGTCCAATGCAATTGTATATCGATGTACCTGAGACATCTGTGCAGAAAATAAATCAAAGCTAAGTATCACAATCAAGGTCCTAATACACTTCTGGGTTTTAAATCTTACATAGATTTCTGTTTTCATACTTATATTTTACCTATATATTCTTGTAATTATCGCAGGTCATCAATACCATTATTCATCCAGCTGAATGATTCCTAACCCAAATCAAACCTGTTATTAACCCTAACCATACACTGTTGCCTCAATCTAACTTTACAGAAGAGCAGGGACAGAGATGGTCTTACAATACAAAAATGTAGGATTCCTTCCAACTACTGAGAAACTCAAAGGTCCATGCAAAAAATGATCCCTGCAGAAGTTGTAGGCAGCTATGTAGGAACTGAGAAAGCAAAAGTCATCTTTCATTGTAAAAAACTTGGTCAGGATGAAGGAATGTGTCTGAATCAGCCTCTGTCTTCTTAATTTAGAGAAGAAGGACCCAACCAGGCCTGTGTTGAGAGCTGTTCCTGGGTGCCTATGGTTGATATACCATTCTAAGTTGTGAAAGTGTCACAGGAAGTACGGGCAGCCTCCATTTCATGGGACTCTTTGAAGCAACTGTTAGGACAACATGGTTGCCAAGGCAGTGACCTTATTCACTTTCTGAAGGAAGTGACCTCACCTCACAACCTTGGTGACAGAACTCTCTGAACTTCGGATCCAGGAAGCCAGTCACCAAAATCCAGTCCCAGTCCCACTCCCAGGGGTCTCACTTGCTTGGATTTACCAAGGACAGATTTAGTCTTTCTTGGTACCTACTGATGTGAGGATGGCCAAATGCCAGAAAGCTCTGAAAAGTCACCTTTACTGAGAAAGCAGGTATTGGATCACCGCTGGCTCCTCAGTAGTTCAAAATGTTGACCAAAGAGACCAGATCTGAGACAGGACAGGCCATTTTGTGGGAATAAAATATGGTCCACAATTAGAGAAACTCTGGATAGTCACAGACCTACTTCGGGGAAGGAGGTGCCTTTGTGGGTGTGGGTGTGAGTTTGTGGATTTGTCTCATGTTCTCAGAATAGGTAGGAAAGTCGGTATGTTTGGTTTGGTGTAGACTGTTTCGAGTAAGTCGTTTGACAAGGCGAGTGTTTCTATGTCTGTGTATCCCACGGTGTCCATGGTTGTAGACATTAGAAAAGAGAATGCATCAATTGATATGTCCTGTCTAGTTGAAAGCTTCCCAGCATTCATCCTGCCCAATTTATGAATGGATTTCAGCTTGCCTTATCGATGGGCAACACTTGCTATCTTTCAAAGTTTCTGCTTTCTTCCTGAATTCTGGCCACTCTCCAGAATAGGCTCATGGTTTTGTGTCCAATATATGTACCACTTCCAAGCCCTGTGACATCGCCATGTACTGGATAGCTGAAGGGAATGGCGAGCATCTCAGAAAACTCAGGTATCAGTGTGATCAGGAGAGTCTCAGTGGAGAAACCCTGCTTTGGGCCTTTTAATTACCAATTGTTGTGCTGCCCTGAATGTCTGAAAGGTCTTTGCCTCAGGCCACCCCTTTTTGAAGCCTGAAAAAAAACTGTTTTCACATGGAAATGAATGGGCATCACCTGAGGCTTTTTGCTTAATTCCTTTGGAAAGGATGTGTCTGAATCAGCCTTTTGGCCCTGTGTGAGGCTTAGGCTTAGATTCTCAGCACCTGATGGATCTAAAGAACGATCCCATGTGTGCATACAAAACCAAAATAGCCAAAAGAGCAGTCATTCTGTATGAAGTCTCTCCCCTTCCTTTGTGAGGTTCTAGACCTACATCAAGTTAGAATAGGAATGCATTGGGTCAAATAATTTCTTCAAAGCCCTGCAGAGGCTAGCCCGTAGGAGCTTGGGTTTCCTCATGTGTCCAATTCAGACAAAGAATCTAAACCCCACAGTCAGTAGTCCTCCAATTGGAGAAGCAGAGAAGTATTAACAGCAGGCCTATGTGATCACACCAGGTTCACAGGAAGGGTGTCCAAGCCACCCTGTTTTTAGGCACATTAGGGGCAAGGGAGATTATTTTGGAGACTGTCTTGGTCTGCACCCCTCATAGAAACATTCAACCAGAGGTTATGAAGAGTGTTTATATGAAAGATCATGAGGGCCATGTGGGAGTGTGTTGGTTTTAATTGTGGTCATTTGTGTGGTGGTTGGAAGAGATGACTGGGTCCACCTTGACATGAACTCTGGTGTGATTCCCCTAAGAGACTGAGTTCTGGAACTGACCTCAGAGATGTATTGCCATGAATTGTGTTGGGATGTTATGAGTTCACGCATGAGAGTCGTCCTTGGAAACTGAGATGTATGCCCAGGTTGTATTTCCACAAAGCACTGGGAATCACAGCCAAGATATCACATGATTTTATTCTGAAAGACTTGGCAGCCATAGTTGAGAGTCAAAACACACATGGACCTCACATTGTAGACCTCAATGGGCCTGGATTCACGTGACCATTTAGCCAATCTTTGGGAAGCCTTGCCTGTGAGAATTCTCCATAGCTTTCATTGACATGAGCTTCCTCAAAATTTAATGGTTCTGGATTGATTTGAAACGTACAGTGCCTCCAACTTCATCTTTCAAAAGTGGCTAGATAAATACCAAGAAATTTTTGAAATTCCCATGACCAGGTGGCACTGGAGAACCTTTGGATGTCCTGTTGCTGATCATGAGTATACCAGACAGTGCCTTGATTGACTGAGTTTCATGAAAATGGTGTAGAACAGAGATGCCAATAAATTGGAGCCTGCTGAGTACTTGGCCTAGAGCAGTAGTGGGCAGGTGTGTGATAAAACATTTGTGGTGGGGCCATGTGGATTTGCCATTAGCTTCCAAATGTCTTGTGACTGACATGGTGCAGCAAGCAGTCCCTTCTATGTAAAGGCATCTTGTAATATTGAGAAGTTTCAGGGAAAGTTTCAGAATTAAGTTGCTATGGTCAATGGGGAAAGCTATGTGGGATAGAAGCATGGTTGGTGCATTGTCCTGCAGAAACTGACCCACCACACGTGACAGAACTCCCTCCAGCACTGTGTCCCAGTTGACCTCTTTGTATTTTGTGAAGCAAATACCAAACTCCCAGTGAAGCCGCAAGAAACACCATGAAAACTTTAGGATCACAAAATGGCTTCACAGTCCACACGGGGAGACACTTAGACCCCAGGGGCCACAGTTTAGCTACAAACAGCAAATTCAGCACTGCTGCTCATGTTCAGTGGAAAATAATAAACCATGTCCTCCAGATCACATAGATGCAGACCCACCTTTATTGGTCTCACTAGAAACGAAGCTAAAGCACTTGACAACAACATATGTTTCAAGTGCCCAACCTCAGAGGCAGTTCCACAAGAAGTCTTTAGGCCAGAAGAGCTGCAGTTTGTGGAGTGTTTACCCTGTCCCTTACTTTTGGAAACTCCTTAGCATACTCTATTTCAAATATGTATTCACAGATTTTCTAACTCTTCTCCTCTAATTTTGTCTTACTTGGGGACTAGGTAATGTCAAGCCATTGTTCTGGATGACAGTGGGAACAATTTTTTGTAGCACATATTTGTATACACATTGGATTCATTTTATAATTTTCCAGTCAAAATAGTGAATCCCTCACACTAACCCCTATGCTACTAAACTCTGACTAGAATAATAACCCAAACAGAATTGAAATACAAGCAGTTCAGAGGAGGCATCGTGTATAGTTGGACTTGCCTTTTGCATTATATAGGGTAGGAGTTATGAATCTAGTCAATTATTTGGTTGAAAGAATTCTCCATGTTTTTTTAAAGTTAACAAATATGTGAATTCCTGTCTCCCTTTCTCTGTAGCCTATTTAGCACATGTAGTTTTATATGCACATATTTATTCATACCTGGTATCACACGTATATTTTTGGTGAGGTGGCTGACTTGGCATATAGAAATTGTGAGAAGATATCACTCCTTCTAAAAGCTGTTGGAACTGAGAATTCAACCTATGGGTGATCCTCCTATTTAAATAGCATTATACATAAATCCATGTTCAGTAAAATAAATATTTTTGAATCTGTGGATGATATGTATTTCATGATGAATTTCGATTGGCATATATAATGCTACTTTTTAATGTCTCTCTGTGTGTGTCTGTATATATATATATATATATATATATATATATATATATATATATCCTCCAGATTTTTCAAAATATGAAATATATGTGTCTTATTATGCACTCCCAAATTTCATTCATATTCATGTATGTGGATTTATAATCTACTTTTCAAAAGATTATTCTCAGAAATATTCATCCACCTGAAATAACATTTTGGTTTACTAGTACTGAAAACTATCTTCAGTAAATGGTGCATAGAAATCCTAATATTTTGACATTGCAAGATGGCCATGAATAGAGTGCATCACACCCTTTGTACTGCGCAACTTCACATGTGAATAAGGAGTTAGAATGACGGAAAAGTATCTTGTTAGGATCTTACAGAAAAATGGGTGTGCCTGGAACCTAGAAGAATGATTTCCACCACCGAGGTCCTGTAATTGAGTCTCAAACAAGAGCCAACTATGCGACCGAAGATCTGGGGTGGCTGATCCGTGCGGCCCATGCCGTGGCTACAGACGGCGGGCCTCCACCGTGAAGCGACCAGCATGCAGGGAGAAACGTTGCTGCGGATTCTGTGGAATCCGGCTGGGTCACCCACCACTGAGCCTGGGGCTGAGTTCGGGATTTCAGATGGGGAAGAAAGTGTTACAGTTCTATCCCCCACAACCGAAACTCCACCGAGAAAACCAACGGCCACCATCTTGGAGAGCTGAAGTATCCACCACCACTCTCCGACAGATTGCAACAACAAAACAGGTGTGTGTTACTCAGCTTATCTCCCATACAGCAGGTAATTCGCAAAAATTCTCTCTTAGGCTTTCCGGGGGAGGGATTACCAGAGAAAGCCTTCATAAAGACGGGGGGAAAACTAGTGGCACCTGACCTTCAACTTCCCCTCCCATCACCGGTGAAAACAAAACTTTTCTAGCCAGCGCAATGGGTGGGGCAAGCGGAAAAAATCAAAACAATAGAGTGCCAGTGTTCCCAATAGACACCCTCCACAACCAAGGAACGGCAGGCAAAGAGTACAGTTTGAGCTGCCAAGAGGCATCACTCAGGGGAAATCTGGTGTCGCAGGGGAAATCAGGACTCGCAGAGGAAACCAGGGGACCAGAGGACAGACACGCGTGACTAGGAGGCTGGAGAACGCCTGCCCACCAGCAACCAATCACCCGCTGGCTGCCTGCGCAATTGGGCAGCTAGAGATCACCCGCCCGCCGGTGACAGCCCATTTGCTGATTGCACGACTGGATGGCTGGAGACCGCCCACCCGCCAGCGACCGGGAGGTGAAACCAACCAGAGACAGTCCAGTCCCACCCTCCCATTCAAACACCCCGGCAAGGAGCCTGGGGCCCGCCATAGCAGACAGGTGACATCACTGGAGCTCAGCTGTCGGAATTCCTTCCAAGTGGAATCCACTTTTGCAGGCATAGTCTACAAACACAAAAGAGAGACAACAGAGATATATAAAACCAAAACAAATCTATTGAAGAAAGCAGAAACACAGCAATCAAACTGAGCTGAAAAGTAACGTGAACATCATGAAAAAACAAGGGAAAAAAAGGTGTGCAAAAAATGCAGGACAACTAAATTCTAAAGGAGGACCGTGAAGCATCAGAAATAGGGATAGGGAAAAAACTCAAGGCATACCTAACTCAGATGGAAAGGAATATTAGAGAAGACATGAGGCAGCAAGTCCAAGCAATAAAAGTATATTTTGAAAATCAAATAAACAAACAAATTCAAATGGCAAAGAATGAGCTTTACCAGGAGATAGAGACATTAAAAAGAAATATCAAACAGTAATCCTAGAAATGCAGGAAAGTATAAACCAAATTAAAAACTCAAACGAAGAGTATTACAAATAGACTAGATCAAGTAGAAGTTACAACGTCAGATAATGAAGACAAAGTTTATCAACTTCAAAAGAATAGAGTAAACACAGAAAAGATGCTTAAATCCCATGAGCAATCTATTCAAGAGATATGGGATGTCATAAAAAAAAACAAATTTGAGAGTCATCGGGATAGAAAAAGGCATAGAGATTCAAACCAAAGGAATGGACAACATATTAAATGAAATAATTCTAGAAAATTTCCCAGAGATGAAAGATGGAATGGATTGCCAAATCCTGGAAGCCTACAGGACCCCAAGCATTCAAAACCATAATAGACCAACTCCAAGACAAATATTTATGAAGATAGCCAGAACAAGGACATACAGAACAAAGAGAGAATATTAAAAGCTAAGAGAGAAAGTAGGCAGGTTACATTCAGGGGTAAACCAATTAAGTTAACGACTGATTTTTTTCATCACAAACTTTGAAAGCAAGAAGATCCTGGAACAAAGTATTTCAAACGCTCAAAAATAATGGATTCCAACCAAGAATACTGTATCCAGCAAAATTAAGCTTCAGATTTGACAATGAAATTTAAGTCTTTCACGATAAACAAAAGCTAAAAGAATTCACAGCCAGAACACCAGCAGTGCAAAGCATTTTGAGCAAAATACTACAAGAAGAGGATTTGAAAAGTAATGCCTGAAACTAGCAGCAGGAGGTATCTCAGTAAAGGGAGAGGAAAATAACCAAAAAGTAAAAACTAACCAAAATAAATAAATAAATGAATAAATAAATAAATAAATAAACAAACAAACAAACATGACTGGAAGTAGAAATCATATTTCAATTGTAACCTTAAATGTTAATGGCCTAAACTCACCAATCAAGAGACATAAGCTAGTAACCTTGATCAAAAAAAAAAAAAATCCAACAATATGCTGCCTTCAGGAGACTCATATGATAGGTAAAGACATACAGAGGCTGAAATTAAAAGTTTGGGAAAAATCATACCACTCACATGACCCTCGGAAGCAAGCAGGAGTGGCCATACTCATATCGAATAAAATCAACTTCAAACCTACGTTAATCAAAAGGGATAAAGAAGGACACTATATACTGTTAAAAGGAACCTTGCACCAACAATGCATAACCATTATCAATTTGTATGCACCAAACAATTGAGCTGCAACACTCATAAAACAAACTCGCCTCAAGTTCAAGAGTCAAATAAACTACAACACAATAATTATGGGTGACTTCAACACACCGCTCTAGCCATTAGACAGATCCTCTAGACAAAAACTGAATAAAGAAACTATAGAATTCAACAGCAAAATCAGTAACCTAGACTTCACCGACATATATAGAATATATCAACCATCAAAAAGTGGATACACGTTCTTCTCAGCAGCACATGGATCCTACTCAAAGAAAGACCATATATTATGCCATAGGGCAATTTTTAGTAAATATAAAGTCGTGGAGATAATACCATGCAGAATATCTGATCATAATGGAATGAATCTGGAAATCAATGATAAAAGAAGGAAGGAAAAATCCTACATCACATGGAAAATGAACAACATGCTACTGAATGATCAATGGTTTACAGAAGACATAAAGGAGGAGATAAAAAAATTCATAGAGACAAATGACAATACAGACACAACATACTGGAATCTATGGGACACAATGAAAGCAGTTTTAAGAGGGAAATTCATTTCTTGGAGTTCTTTCCTCAAAAAAAAAAAAAAATCAGCAAATAAATGAACTCACACTACGCCTCAAAAACCTAGAAATGGAAGAGCAAAACAACAGCAAATGTAGTAGAAGACAAGAAATAATTAAAATTAGAGCAGAAATCAACGAAATTGAAACAAAAAAAAATTGAAAATATTGATAAAACTAAAAGTTGGTTCTTTGAAAAAATAAATAAGATCTGCAGGCCCTTAGCCATGCTAAGGAAGAGAAGAAAAGAGAGAGCAGGCCCTTAGCCATGCTAAGGAAGAGAAGAAAAGAGAGAACTCAAATTACTAACATACGGGATAAAAAAGGCAATATCACAACAGACACTACAGAAATAAGAAGATAATTAGAAAGTATATGGAAACCCTATGTTCCAATAAAATAGATGATAGTGAAGATATCAATAAATTCTTAAGTCATGCGATCTGCCCAGATTGACTCAGGAAGACACACACAATTTAAACAGACCAATAACAAAGGAAGAAATAGAAGAAGCCATCAAAATACTACCAACCAAAAAAAGCCATGGACCGAATGGGTATACAGCAGAGATCTACAAAACCTTCAAAAAGGAATTAATACCAATACTTTCCAAGCTATTTCAAGAAATAGAAAAATAAGGAACTCTTCCAAATTCATTCTATGAGGCCAATATCACCCTGATCCCAAAACCAGACAAAGACACTTCAAAGAAAGAAAACTACAGACCAATATCTCTAATAAACTTGGATGCAAAAATTCTCAATAAAATCTTGGTGAATCGAATACAAAAGCATATCAAAAAAAATTATGCACCATGATCATGTAGGATTCATCCCTGGGATGCAAGGCTGGTTCATTATACGGAAATCAATAAATGCTATTCACCACATCAATAGACTTAAAGACAACAACCATATGATCGTATCGATAGATTCAGAAAAAACATTCGACAAAGTTCAGCATCCCTTTATGTTGAAAACACTAGAAAAACTAGGGATAACAGGAACTTACCTCAAGATTGTAAAAGCTATATATGCTAAACCTCAGGCTGGCATCATCCTAAATTGAGAAAAGCTGAAGGCATTCCCTCTAAAATCTGGAACAAGAGGGATGCCCTCTATCACCACTTCTATTTAATTCAGTTCTTGAAATACTAGGCATAGCAATTAGACAGACAAAAGAAATTAAAGGCATAAAACTAGGAAAAGAAGAACTTAAATTATCGCTATTTGCGGATGACATGATAATATATTTAACAGACCCAAAAGGGTCTACAGAGGAACTGCTAGAGTTAATAAATAAATTCAGCAAAGTGGCAAGATATACAATCAACACGCATAAATCAAAAGCATTCCTGTATATCAGCAGCAAAACTTCTGAAATGGAAATGAGGAAAACCACTCCATTCAAAATATCCTCAAAGAAAATAAGATAATTGGAAAAACAATTATATAGTTGGGAATCAACCTAACAAAAGAGGTGAAAGATTTTTAAATGAAAACTACAGAAACATAAAGAGATAGAAGAAGATCTTAGAATATGGAAAAATATACCCAATTCATGGATAGGCAGAACTAGCATCATCAAAATGGCGATATTACCCAAATTCTCTACAGGTTTAAATTGATGCCAATCAAAATCCCAACGACATTTCTTGTAGAAAAGATAAAGCAATCATGAAATTCATATGGAAAAACAAAAGACCCAGAATAGCAACAGCAATTCTAAGCAGGATGTTTGAATCTGGAGGTATAGCGATACCAGACTTCAAACTGTACTACAAAGCAATAGTAACAAAAACAGCATGGTACTGGTACCAAAACAGGCAGGTGGACCAATGGTACAGAATAGAGGACACAGAAACCATTCCACAAAATTACAACTTTCTTATATTTGATAAAAGGGGCTAAAAACCTGCAATATACGAAGGACAAATGGTGCTAGAAAAATTGGAAATCGATATGCAACAAAATGACACTGAATCCCTTTCTCTCGCCAAGCAAGGAAGTTAACTCAAGATGGATCAAGGAGCTAGATATCAAATCAGAGACACTGCATCTGATACAAGAAAAAGTTGGCTACGATCTACATACTGTGGGATCGGGCTCCAAATTCATTAATAGGACACCCATAGCCCAAGAGTTCATAACAAGAATAAATTAATGGGACTTACTTAAACTAAAAGTTTTTTTTTTTTTTTCTCAGCAAGAGAAACAATAAGAGAGGTAAATAGAGAACCTACATCCTGGGAACAAATTTTTACCCCTCTCACTTCAGATAAAGCCCTAATATCCAAAATATACAAAGAACTCAAAAAATTAAAAAGTAAGGTAACAAATAACCCAATCAACAAATGGGCCAAGGACCTGAACAGACACTTCACAGAGGAGGACATACAATCAATCAACAAGTACATGAAAAAATGCTCACAATCTCTAGCAGTCAGAGAAATGCAAATCAAAACCACCCTAGGATACCATCTCACTCCAGTAAGATCGGCAGCCATTAGGAAGTCAAACAACAGTAAGTGTTGGCGAGGATGTGGGGAAAAGGGGACACTTGTACACTGCTGGTGGGACTGCAAATTGGTGCAGCCAATTTGGAAAGCAGTATGGAGATTCCTGGGAAAGCTGGGAATGGATCCACCATTTGACCAAGCTATCACACTTCTTGGACTATTCCCTGAGGATCTTAAAACAGCGTACTATTGGGATACTGCCACATCAATGATCATAGCGGGACAATTCACAACAGCTAGACTGTGGAACCAACTTAGATGCCCTTCAATAGATGAATGGATTAAAAAAAAATGTGGAATCTACACACAATGGAGTATTACGCAGCACTAAAAAATTACAAAATCATAGAATTTGCAGTGAAATGTATGGCATTAGAGCAGAATATGCTAAGCAAAGCTAGCCAATCCTTAAAAAAACAAATGCCAAATGTCTTCTTTGATATAAAGAGAGCAACTAAGAACAGAAAGGGAGGAAGAGCATGAGGAAAAGATTAACATTATACAAAGACGTGTGGGGAGAGAGAAAGGGAGAGAGAAGAGAAAGCATATGGAAATGGTAGAATACCCTCAATGATACACAAAATTACACATAATAGGTTGTGAGGGGAAATGGGGCGGAAATAATGGAGAGAATTAAACAACAGCACATGAGGTAGAGAGGGAAGATGGGAGGGCAGGGGAGGGGGGATAGTAGGGGATAGGAAAGGTAGAAGAATACAACAGTCACTAATATGCCATTATGTAAAAATGTGAATGTGTAAGCAATGCGTTTCTGCAATTCTTATTTGGGGAAAAAATGGGAGTTCATAAACCAAATGAGAAAAATGTATCAAAGATGATATATCATGAGCTTTGTAATGTTTTGAACAACCAATAAAAATAAATAAATAAATAAAGGTTTAAAATTGAGTGGGAAGAAATCAGCTAAAAAAGGGTTGAGATGCATTCATTTTGCTAAGCAGAAACTTTGTTTTGTGTAGTTGTAACTATCACAAATTTATTTTACCAGAAATTTGGCTTTTGAAAATGCACATAAAATGAGATTAAAGGATAATTCACCTACCTTCATGAAAAATTCATAGCATTTCCTATATTTTTCATATTTCATTTTTTTAGTTAATATTTTGTCATGGACCATGTCTAGCCTTAGGCTATTCTTCCAGAATACTACCTCATCTGACAAGTTCGTACAATGTATTGGATTTTTCTTTTCATCTTTTATTTAATTGTTTCTAGCTAATAATGTGTATTTCTTCTTATCTTTATTTGGACATACATACCCAACTATATCTTTGCATTTTATGTTTTACTGCGGAAGAGACTCATCAAAAGCTCTTTGTTATATGTATTAACAATCAAACATTCAGAGAAGGCAATTATTCTTAATTTTGCATGAAAATAACTTTGTACCATTTTTCTTATAAAGATTTAGAATTATTAATAATGTCCCTGCTGTAATAAGTAACTACTTACAAGAAGAATTAAACAATTGACTTTATATCAATTATGAATATGAAAAGTACTAAAATAAATATTTGGCAATTAATACACAATTGATAGAAATTGAAATCTCGAGAAAGCCATTTAAATTGTCAGTGCATATGGTCCTTAAATAATAGGTTTTTTAAAAAAAATTTTTCTCTAATTCATAAGATATATTATGCCATATTATAGCTTAATGTGATATAAAACCTTAAATTATCACAATGATAATAATAATCCATTGTTCCTTCCTCTACATTCTGTGGCATGCTAGTACTAAAATAAATTGTATTATAACACCAAAAAAAAAAAGCCAAATCATAATATTTCTACAGTAACTGACACGAGTTTAACATCAATGCAAGTAGATTAGATTCCTATGGGACATGATGTGCATTTTGACGTTCATTTTTATTCAACACTGGAACATTACTATTTCTTCAGTTTATGCACATCAGAGGATATATAAATATTTCATCCACAATTTAGCAAATTTATACGCATTTGTTTAACTTCAAATCACTTCCTGCTTCAGAACCCATGTATTCCTCCATGTTTCTTGACTGCTCTTTTCATGAGACTTCTTTCCAAACACATTATTTTCGATTTCCTTTATCATATTTGAAGCAAAACACCCGTCATGATAAACCATAACCCTAATATTACCTTTAAATGTATAAGTGGTTGGAAAGAATGATTGTATATCAATATAAGATTTCTTACTTAGTTACAGATATCAATTCAATCCATTATTTAAAGTGGAACCAGTTATATTATTTATTCACAGTATGGTCTATTCATGTATTATCTCTATATTCATAGACACAGGGTACACCTCTTTGTACCCCCAATACTAATTTATACGTCTTCAAAATATTGCTCCCAGAAATGGTGGAACAAATACATGTAACCTGATCTACATATACATTTTATCACAGTAATATTCTGAACAGAAAAAGCAAAGTTCTCACTTATGATTGTACCATACCTAAATGGAAAGTGATCCTGGATTACTAAAAACATCCATGTCCAGGTTGCCTAATGATCTCAAATGAAAATCCTATTGGTGACTACATATTTATTTCTTCCAAAGATTATATATTCAAACTCAACCCTTTGAATACGTCTAAAGCTGTCACTCACTTTACACTTTGAATGATTTTGTAATGTGTCTATTGATATCTGCTTTCCTACATATTTTCCCCAGTTCATCATTGTGACTGAATCTTCACATGTGCTATCACTAACATTCACTCTCTAACCGAAACCCTATTGCTAAAAAACTTTGGTCCAAATCCTATATTCACTCTTCTTCCTAAACCTACCTACTGTCTTCCTAATCCTATCGACTATCCCTTTTTGACTGGATGTTCTCTTCTACATTCAATCATCCAAGGTACAAGGTCCTATGCCATTGTATATCGATTTATCTGAGACATCTGTGCAGAACGTAATTCAATGCTAAGTATCCCAATCAAGAACCCAATGACCTTCTGGGCTTCAAATCTTACTTAGATTTCTCTTTTCGTTCATATATTTCACCTCTATATTCTTATAAATATCACAGGTTCCCAATACCATTGTTCATCGAGCAGAATGGTTCCTAATCAAAATTGAAAATGTTATTAACACTAACCATACACTGTTCCCTCAATCTAACTTTACAGAAAAGCAATGACAGTGTTGGTCTTACAATACAGGAATGTATGGGATCTTCCACCTGATGAGAACCTCAAAGGTATGTGCAGAAATGATTCCTGGAGAAGATGTAGGCAGCTATGAAGGACCTGAGAGAGCAAAAGTCATCTTCCATGGAAAACAACCTGGTAGGATGAAGTTTGGTGTCTGAATCAGCCTCTGTCTTCTTAATGTAGAGGAGACGGACCAAACCAGGCCTTTTGGAGAGCTGTTCCTGAGAGCCTATGGATTATATCCCATTCTAACTTATGAAAGGGTCACAGGAAGTAGGGGCAGCCTCCATCTAAAGGGACCATAAGAAGCAACTGCTAAAACAAAGTGGTTGCCAAGGCAGTGACCTCATTCAGTTCCTGAAGGAAGTGACCTCACCTCACTTCCTTGGTGTTGGAACTCTCTGAACTTGGGATCCAGGAAGCCAGGCACCCCGAGCCAGTCCCAGTCCCAGTCCCAGTTGTCTCACTTGTTTGGATTTACCAAGGAGAGGGTCAGTCTTTCTTGGTACCTACTGATTTGAAGATGTCCAAATGCCAGAAGAGCTCTGAAGAGGGGCCTTTCCTGAGAAAGAAGGTAGTGGCTCACCACTGGTTCCTGTCAACTTCACAGAGTTGACCAAGGAGACCAGATCTGAGACAAGACAGGCCATTTCGGAGGAACATAGTATGGCCCAGCAGTCAGAGAACACTCCGAATAGTCACAGACCTACTTGGGGGAAGGAGGTGCCTTTGTGGGTGTGGTTGTGGGTTTGTGATTTGGTCTCATGTTCTGAGAATAAGTTTTTTCAGATATCAGCTCTGGAGCCCAGGAATTAATTCTCATTGGGGCTAAGGTTCCCCACCAGTGAGATTTGAAATTGGCGCTGGCTGCAGAGTTAACAAGGGCAGGGACTTTTAACGCCACTGCAGAAAAGAAGAAGGTACGAAGAAGAAGTCCTTAGGTGCCATGTTGGGTTTTTCTCTGGGGTATGGCTGCCATTTATACTTTTCCTAACATTCCTCCCTTTTTGTTTTCTTAGAAAGTGGGGCATTGTTTGTCATTTCTGGCTGCTGCCTGCTGTGTGGGGGTGCTGTGGGGCCTAGAAAGGGAAGTGGACAAATGCTCGGGGGCCAGGTCTGGGGATATCATGGCAGCCAGAAATAAAAGCCAGTGGTATAGATAGCTACTTCAGTAGGGGTAAAGTCTATGAAAGTTCCCTGATGCCACAAGTTGTCGATGGCATGAAACCAGTCCTGGATGGAGGAGATTGTTGGTATCAGCTACTGGTCCTGTAACAGAGACTCTAGGAAATACTGGAAGCGTTGCCTGGTCATGGTGTCACCAGCACTTGAAGAAGATCAGAGCGAATAAAAACAGAATGAAGATAAAAATTAAAGCAAAGGTCAATTTTTGGCAGAAGTTCCATGTTGGGGGACTGACATAGAAGAGGCCAAGGGCCATGAGGAAGCTTAGAAGGTCATAAAGACTCATGAATCCAGGATGGCAGCTTGAGAGGTTCTCCAAGCTCGTTGCCTCCCGCTGTCTGATGTACGTTGCATTCCATCGTGCCTGGTAGTGAGCTTCATCACTGAGTGAACTGTTCTCTTGGAGATGTTAGGGGTTCATCGGTCATCAGAGGATGGTAGTGCCTAAGCAAAAGCTGGTTGAAATTTTGATTAGAAATTTTTTGCAGTTGGGTTTGAAGGAACTTCATTATGCATGGCAAGAGAGCAAAAAAAGGGAGCATCCCAATAAGGGGCCCCAAGATAGGTAGTAAGTACATGGCAAGATAGGATTGGAAGAACCCTGTTAAGGGATTGGAGGAGCTAGGTTTGAGCAATTTGGTCAATAATTTCTGCAATTTAACAACATTTTTTTCTATCAGCCCAGATTCATTAACATAAGAGCAACATTCCTCTCTGAGGAATAGGCATGTACCCACTTTTTCTGCAGTGAGAAGATCAATTGCCCTTTGGTTCTGTAAAGCCACTTGTGCCAATGAAGTAACCTGGCGCTGCAAGGAGCCCAGAGACTCAGCAGTGGTATCGAGTGCTTCCTGCAGTTTTTGTTGCAGGTCTTTGAATGCCCATAGAGCATGACCTATAGCTCCACCAGAGAATCCGAGACCCGCCACTGAGGTTGTTAAAGTGAGGCCTACCAGAACCGGCAGAAAGACTGCCCTACGGGTTCAGGAAGGTAGGGCCAACTGTCGGAATTCGGTGGGAGTATACAAAGACAGCTGAGGAACTACAGTAACCAAGAAACAGGTGCCAGAGACATTGATCGTTGAGGTACTTAAAGACCCATTACACCAGAGGAAATGTCCAGGTTGCATAAATGCAGGGCTCGATTGGGTGCTTAAGCGCAAGGAACAAATGGGTAAAGGATTCATTATTGGCAGGTGGAAACAGATGAAAGCAAATAAAGTATTGGTGAAATAACTTTCCCACAGTGGGATACGTGTCACATGTAGGGGTTGTCCTTTCTTAGAGAAATTGTAGGTTTTTGCTGAAATATTTCCTGCCGCTAATGGGACTAAGTGAAGCACAGAGAAAGCACTGAGAAGGAGGCACAAAAAGAGGGGTGGAGTTTAATAATCGAAGAGATTGGTGTAACAAATTGAGCCATGTGTCAGGGGGACCTGAGGGGGTTGAAGGGTCTGAATCCTTTGTGGATGAGCTATGGATAAGATCTAAAAGTTTTGATTCTGACTCCTTAATGTGTTCAACTACCTGGATGGTTGCCTTAGGTGGCATAATCAGGGTGCGGCCAACTGTCATCCACCCTGTGGGTCTGGCTGAGGTTGTCCGAGCATAGACAGCAAACTCAACATAGTCCCAACGTTTGGCCTTGGGGTCAGGTATATCTAAAGTATACCATCCATTGTTATCAGATAAAGAGACTTTATCCCACTTTAGGTAACTAGAAGTCCACACTTTAGGGTAACAAAGTGAGTGGTAAGAATAGCTACCATGTTCATCATGGAACCTGTATGACCAATAGGGGCACCCATTATATATCTCAGGCCACCAATGACAATAGTCTTTTGTTTGATCAAAAAGGAAGCAAATGAAAAGCCAGTTCCAGCTACCAGGGACGAAGGTCCTTGAAGGTGACAATTTTAGGGAAATAGAGGTGCAGTTGTGGATGAAGCAAGTAGTTGCATCCACTGCACGGACCTTCTACATGCCATGTTCTGAGTATCGTTCCTGAAGAGTGAATAAATACATGGTAGGAGAGGAGGGTAAAGACCAGTCCCGATAGAGCACAGAAAATAAGCAGAGCACAAAAAACAAGCAGTTACAGAAGATTAGGGTGTTGAGAGAGCCCATTGTGACTTTTTTAAGAGGAATTGGGCTGCATGGAACACCGTGTGAGCCGCAACTTAAATGGGTGAGATGAGTGTGGAGAGCAGGAGTTAATGGGAGGTTCAGGAGGTGATTCTTGGAGTTCCTCTGGGTTGGTCCTGTCGTCAGCAGGTGGGGCCTCCTGGTGATATGGCTTCAACCTAGAAATGTGAATCCAGGGAGTTAGATGGTTGTCTGGTAAGGAGAGTTTGGCGGCAGTGGGGGTACAGAGAATGACAGGATAGGGGCCTTCCCATTTTGGGGCAAGAGTCCCTTTCTCCTCTGGGGTATTATAATATACTAGACTCCCAGGTGTTAAGGGAGGAGTGTTTGGAGAGGACACTGGGTCCGGATGAAGCCAGTCCTGATATTTCCAGAGTTCCGAGCGGAGATGATACAAAAGAGGCAAAGACAAATCTCGGGTGAGAGGTCCTTGTGAAATGACCAACCCAGGGGGTATAAGAGGTCTTCCATATATTATCTCAAAGGGAGACAGTAAAGATGGTTTTTAGGGAGAGCTCTGATTCGAAGCAAATCCAAGGGAAGGAGTTTGACCCAGTCTAAGTTTAATTCCATTGTCATTTTGGTAAGGACTTCCTTTAGAGTACAATTTACCCTTTCCACTTTCCCTGAAGCTTGTGGATAATATGGACAGTGGAAATGCCACTTGAAGGAGAGGGCTTGAGAGACCTTTTGTGTGATTCTAGAAATAAACTCAGGGCCATTGTCATATTGTAGAGAAGTGGGCATACCAAACCTGGGGATGATGTCTGTCAGTAAGATTAAAGCTACAGTGGAAGCCGTTTTATTGGAAGTGGGAAATGCCTCAATCCAACCAGAGAAAGTGTCCACAAAGACAAGGAGGTATTTAGTGCGCCATACTGTGAGCATGTTGGTGAAGTCTACCTGCCAGTCAGCAGTGGGAATGTGTCCCCGGGCTTGGTGGGAAGGAAAAGGTTTGGGCCTTAAAGGAGTATAAGTGTTGGTCCACTGACAGATCTGACAATTAGAGGCTATATTCTGTAGCATGGCTTTGTCAGAGAGGGTGAGCGAGAAGAAGCTCTGTAAAAAGAGGGTCAAAGACTGAGAATTGGAAAGGAATAGAGTATGAAGGAACTTGAAGAGATCCTTGTTCTTACTGGAAGAAGTAGGGGCTTCAGATGAGCTGTCTAAAGTGGCCATTATATGTCCCCCAGGGGGTCCATCATTGGAAGTGGTAGCAGCCATTTGTTCCGCCTGGTCAGCTTTGGCATTGCCCTCAGTGATAAGAGAGACGTCCTTCTAATTAGACCTACAATGGACAACTCCCACCTGGGTGGGTAAGTGGGAGGCCTTTATCAGATTGGTTATAAGAGCCGAATTAGTGATCACATTACCTTTGGTGGTAAGTAGGCCTCGCTCCTTTCATATTGCAGCATGGGATAAGATATGGAAGACATATTTTGAATCAGTATAAAGGGTTAGGGATTTTCCTTGTGCTAGAAGGCAGGCACGAGTGGCTACTATAAGTTCAGACTGCTGGTTGGTAGTTCCTGAAGGCAGAGCTTTGGCCTCTATAATCTCAGTGGCTGAAACTACAGTGTATCCAAAGTAATGAGTGCAATTCTGCCTAAAGGAACTGCCATCAGTAAACCAGATAAGGTCAGGCTTGGCTAGTAGTCTCTCAGAAATGGAAGAATGACAGGGGAGGAAATCATCTAAGGTTTCCAACCAATTATGAGTTGGTGTGTTAGACGTGGGAGTCATTGAGAGCAGTGAGGCAGGGTTCTGTGCAGAGCAGGGGAGGAAAGTAATGTTAGGGTTTTCCAGAAAGGAAGTGAGGAGTGACAGAACTCTGGATGGAGGAAGGGTTTGAAAGCCCTTATAAGCTAAAAGATCCTTCAAGTGATGTGGGGAGTGGATAGTTAAAGGGGCCCCAAAAGTAAGCTTAGAGGCTTCTTTGTGTAAAATTTGTCCAGCAGCCAGAGCTCTTAAGCAAGGGGCCCACTCACGGATGGTAGGGTCAATTTGCTTGGACAAATATGCCACAGGTGCAAATGTAGGCCCATAGTTTTGACCTAAGACCCCAAGTTCTTGCCTCCCTTTTTCATGGACATATACATAAAATGGTCTTGAAAGATCAGGAAGGTGAAGGGCAAGTGCCTTTAAGACAAGTTGCTGAAGCCTGCGCAAGTGGTAGTTTGGGGAGGAGGCAAGAGATTCACTAGGGGGTCCCTTTGCTAGTTCATACAGGATTTGTATAGAAGAGAATAATTTGGGATCCAGGCCCTAAAATAACCTGCTAGTCCTAGGAATAATAGTATTTTGGCTTTTGTATGGGGCACTGGAAGATCAGAGAGGAGTTGCCTCCTATCCAGTGTTATTTCCTTTTTTCTGGGTGTAAGGCAAAAACCAAGAAAGGTGACAGAAGACTGGGAAACCTGGGCCTTGTGGGGAGACTTCCTATTTCCCTTGTCTGCTAGGAAATTAAGAAGCTGTGCAGTGTGGGATTGAGAGTGTTCCCAGAGGGACTACATAGAAGAAGATCATCGACATATTGAAGGAGAGTAGAGTCAGGACAGGTCGGGTGAAAGGATGTGAGGTCCTGGGCAAGAACTTGGCCAAAGAGATGGGTGCTATCCCTGAATCCCTGTGGGAGGACAGTCCAGGTAAGCTGATGAGAATGGCGGGTGTGAGAGTCAGTGCAAGTAAAAGCAAAGATATCCTGAGATTCTGAGAACAAGGGAATAGAAAAGAATGCATGTTTCAGATTTAGAACCAAGAAGTGGGTAGTAGTGGCAGGGATCTGAGAGAGGAGGGTGTAAGGGTTGGACACTAGCGGGTGGATGGGGACCACAGAGGAGTAGACAAGGGGAAGGTCTAGAACCAGCCTGTAGGACACGTTAGGTTTCTTAACTGCCAGAATGGGGGTGTTGAAAAGAGAGTGTGTAGGCCTAAGATACCCCTTTAATTATAAATCCTGGATGATGGCTTCTAATCCGAGGAAGGCTGTGGTTGTGAGTGGATATCATGGTTGACTAATATATCTTGAAGGCTCCAGTAAGACAATATGAATAGGACTGCATTTAGCCATAAAGGGTGTAGTTGTGTCCCAAAACTCAGGGTTAACTGGTTTAGATAGTCGTGGGAGAGTGCATGGAGGAGGTGTATCTGCCCCTAGGAACATCATGAGGAAATGAGAGGTAGGAGAGGTGTGGGGTGATATGTGAATGGTGACTTTTAATAGTGAGAGTATGTCCCTTTCCAGAAGGGGAATGGGGCAATGGCTCATAACGAGAAAAGAGTGAGTGAAGGACAAAAGGGATTTTGAGGGAAAATATGTTTACCTCCTACCACGACAATAGGAGTTTTTGAGGGTGTGGTAGAACCCCAATACTCCCTCAAGACCGAAAAAGTGGCACCAGTATCCAAAAGGAAGGTAATGAAGCGTCCATCCACCAGGAAGGTGACCCTAGGTTCTTGATTCTTGATGGTAATAATCTGGAGGGAAGGCCCAGGGCTCCATCATTCCTCCTCTGCCAAGCCCAGGAGAGGCTGGGGTTGCCGGGTGGCTGACCAACCTCCCTTCCGGGTTGTTGGGCAGTCTTCCCCCCAGTGTCTCCTTTGATGGCATGTTGGGCAGGGGTTGTAGGGTGTTCTCGGCGAAGGACAATCCTTACCACATTTGAAGCAAGCTCCAGGGGGTGTCACATTGGGACGGCGTGGTGATGGCCTTCTCTGAATGACCTGGGCCAACATTTGGAATTTGGCATTTTCAGCTCTCTTCCTACGACATTCACTTTCATCCTCTCTACCATGAAAAACCTTTAAAGAGACAGCGAGGATTTCGGTCTGAGGAGTAGCAGGGCCCTGTTCAAGCTTTTTAAGCTTGGCTTTAATGTCAGAGTATTTTTGGGCCAGAACATATGTCATTAAGAGATGACGGCCATCAGGGGTTTCTGGGTCGAGTTATGTGCAGTGTTGAAGGGCCTTGGTTAGTCTATCCAGGAATTCTGAAGGTGTTTCCTCCTTCCTTTGAATGACCTCCTGCACCTTTTTAAAGTTAACAGCATTGTGGGTCGCCTTTTTCAGGCCCGCCAAGAGGCAGGATGTAAAAAGGTCATGAGTCTGTAAGCCTTCAGGGGTGTTGTAATCCCATAGGGTTCCTGCTCTGGGACAGCATGAGAGCCCGTGGGGTGGTCAGGATTGGTCCTATGATTTTCATCAGCATGGGCTTGGGCTAGCTCCCAGACCCATTGCCTTTCCTCGGGGAGAAGTGTATTGGCCAAGAGCATGTATATGGCATAATGAGTGAGGCTATATGCTTGCAGGACCCATTGAAACTCCCGAATGTAAGTGGTGGGTTTAGTGGTGATTGAGCCTAACTTGCTCTCTAGCTGAGTAATGTCTGACCTGGAGAAGGGCACGTGGACTCTGATGACACCCTCGGGACCAGCTACCTCACGAAGGGGTGCGATTTTCTTAGGGGTGGGAAGGAGTCCTTTAGACCTGGTAAAAGGAGGACTGAGAGAGGCAGGCGGAGGACAGGAAGGAGAGGGAGGGGAAGGGAGTGTCTCTTTGGAAGAGGAGGAATTGGAGCAGGCAGAAGAGTACGGAGGGGAGGGGGATAAAATGGAAGGCTGAGGATCCATGGAATCAGGCAGAGGATGAGGAGGGTATTGCAAAAGAGAAGGGGCAGATGGGGCTGGGGAGAAGGTGGGGGTTCATCTGCTGGGTTGAATGAGGAAGAATCTGTGAAGTCAGAAGTAGAAGTAGGGAAAGAGAGGGGATTGCAAGCAAGGAGGACCTGACGGGGAGGGCAGGAGGAGCAGAGACAAGGTGCTGTGTGGGAAGGCTAATACCTTCAATGCAGGGAATCTCCCTCCACTTTTCCAGACGCTGGCAGTAGTTAAAAAGGTCCCAGGGGAGGTTTGGATCTAAGGAGCCTTCTGGAGGCCAATGATTGCCATTATCCAGTGGATATGGAGGCCAATCTTGGGTACAGAATTTAATTAAAAGTTTGGGCTTGATGTCTGGTGTGAGGGAGAGTGTGGCCAGATTTTTTATTAAACATTTGAGAGGTGAGGCTTCAGGTACAGATGAAGAGGTGCCCATTGTCACAGGGAGAGATGGAAGAGAGAGAGAGAGAGAGAGAGAGAGAGAGAGAGAGAGAGAGAGAGAGAGAGAGAGAGAGAATAAGAGTAAGCGAGAGAGACAAAGAGAAAACCCGAGCTGGAACGGCTTCAGGGCGAATGGGGGTCACGTGGGTGTCCCCAAAATGACCAGCTGTCGCGAGGAAATACAGAGGGTACTATCTGGTCGTCACCAGTAAAGTGCGATCTGGAAGACCCAATGGGTTTGGAGCCATGGGCAACCTGACGTCAGGAAAGTTTACGAACGCAGCTGAAGAAGTCAGTAATGAAAACAGAACTCCAGCTCCAGCAGAATGCAGTTCTAGGACGGGAGTTCAGTTTTCCCTGAGCAGAGAGGCAGCTTCAGCCAGACACAGCAGCCCTGCAGGAAACAGCAAATCCTGCCGGCAGCAGCAGTGGCAGCAAATGAGGAAAAACCACAGAGCCTCTAGTGTAAACTCAGAACCCTCATGCCCCAAAGGGAAACGGATCACTAGAGGGTCCACTGTGACCAGTAAAGGTCTTGATGGGAGGAATTCCCTCTCCCCTACCGGGCGTCTAGAGTGTGCTGGACGATCAGGGTCACAAAACTAGCGGTAGCCCGAAGGAAGTTGGCGAGCCGGGGTCAGGGGAAGCTTACATGCATCAGATCAGTGGTGAGTGCAGGAAGCTGGCGTCTGAAAAGAGCGGACCAGGACGGAGTGTCTGGGCGGAACGGGGGACGGGGCTCTTGTTGGAAAGAGCTCACCCGTATCCTCAAACGGGGCACCAAAATGAAAGAACTCCCCACTCAAAGGCACTTCGCCGGGAGAATTCCAATTTTATTGCAAAAAGCTGTGTGCTTATATAGAACTAAGGAGGAGATGAAAGGACTTAGATAAATGGCAGGCAACCCGTTTATTGGCAAGTTCTTTCAGATATCAGCTCCGGAGCCCAGGAGTTAGTTCTCATTGGGGCTAAGGTTCCCCGCCAGCGAGATTTGAAATTGGCACCAGTGGGAGAGTTCACCCGGCGGGAACTTTTCGCGCCACTTCAGAAAAGAAGAAGGTAGGAAGAAGAAGTCCTTAGGCGCCATGTTGGGGTTTTTCTCTGGGGTATGGCTGCCGTTTATACTTTTTCCAACAATGAGTATACCAGACAGTGCCTTGATTGACTGGTTTTCATTAAAATGGTGTTTAACAGAGATGCCAGAAAGTTGGATCCTGCTGAGTAGTGGGCCTAGAGCAATGGTGGGCAGGTGTGTGATAAAACATCTGTGGTGGGGCCATGTGGATCTGCCATTGGCTTCCAAATGGCTTGTCACTGACATGGTCAAACCAGCAGACCCTTATATGTAAAGGCATCTTGTTATATGGAGAGGTTTCAGGACGCTGTTCAAAATCAGGTTGCTATAGTCAAGGGGGCAAGCTATGTGGGATAGAAGCCTGGTTCTTGTATTCTCCAGCAGACCCTGACTCACCACACGTGACAGAACTCTCTCCCGTACTGTGTTCCATTTAAACTCCTTGTATTTCGTGAAGCAAGTACCAAACTTCCAGTGCAGCAGCAAAAAACACCACGAAAATAGAGGATGACCATATGGCTTCACAGTCCACATGGGGAGACATTTAGCCCCCAGGGGCCACAGTTTACCTACAAAGGGAGAATTCAGCAATGCTGCCTCATGTTCATTGGGAAAAAAAGAAACAATGTCCACCAGGTCACATAGATGCAGACCCAGCTTTTATGGTCTCACTAGAAAGGAAGCTAAAGCTCCTGACAACAACATATATTTCAAGTGCCCAACCTCACAGAGAGTTTCCCAAGAAGTCTCTAGGCCAGCAGAATTCCATTTTTGTGGAGTGTTTACCCTGTTCCTTACTTTTGAAAACTCCTCTACCACTTCCAAGATTGTGAACTCCTGATTGTTTTCCATTCCAGATATGTATTCACGGAATTTCTAACTCTTTTCCTCTAATTGTTTCTTACTTGGGGCGAAGGTATTGTCAAGACATTGTTCTGGATAAGAGTGGGAAGATTTTTGTGTAGCACATATTTACATACACATTGGATACATTTTGCAATTTTTCATTCGAAATACTGAAACTCTGACACTAACCCATACCCTACTAGACTCTGACTACTAATACTAATATGATGGAGAAAAATAACCCAAACAGAATAGAAATACAAGCAGTTCAGAGGAGGCATGGTGAATAGTTGGTCTTGCCTTTTCCATGATATAGGGTAGGAGTTATAAATCTTGTCAATTTTTTTCTTGAAATTGTTCTCCATGTGTTTTTAAAGTTAACACACATGTGAATTCCTGTCTCCCATTTTCTGTAGCCAATTCAGCACATGTATTTTTATATGCACATACAAAATCCTACCTGGAATGTACATTTTTGTGAGGTGGCTAACTTGGCAGATACAAAGTATGAGAAGAAATCACTCCTCCTAAATGCTTTTGGAACTGAAAATTCAAACTATGAGTGAGCTTTTTAGTTGAGCAACATTATACATAAATCCATGTTCAGTAAAATTAATATTTTTGGATCTGTGGATGATATATATTTCATGATGAATTTTGATTGGCATATATTTTCTACTTTCCAATGTATTTGTGTGTGTGTATATATATATACACTCTAGATTTTTCAAAATATGAAATACATGTGTCTTATTATACACTCCCTAAATTCACTAATGTTCATGTATGTGGTTTTATAATCAACTTTTCATAAGATTATTTTCAGAAACATTCATCCACCTGAAATACATATTTGTTTTCTAGTACTGAAAACTTACTTCAGTGAATGGTGCAAACAAATCCTTATATTTCTAAAGTAACTGACCCACTTTAACATCAATGCTACTAGATTCCTATGGGACATGATGTGTATTTTGACGTTCAATTTTATTCAACACTGGTACATTTCTATTTCTTCAGTTTTTGTACATCATAAAATGTACATTTCATCCACAAGTTCACAAATTTAAAGACATTTGTAACACATTCAATCACTTCCTGCTTCAGAACACATATATTCCTACTTGTTTTTGACTGCTCATTTCATGAGACTTCTTTCCAAATACATTATTTTCGATTTCCATAATCAATTTTGAAGCAAAACTCACACAGAATTTATGATAAACTACAACCCTAATATTACCATTAGATGTATAACTGGTTGGAATGAATGTATGTATATCAATATAAGATTTGCTATGTATTTTGAGATATAAATTTATTCCAATTTGTAAAGTTGGAACAAATTATATTATTTATTCACAGTATGGTCTATTCAATCATTCTCTCTATATTCATACACACATGGTACACCTATTTGTGCCCCCAATACTAATTTATACCTCTTCAAAATATTGCTCCCAGAAATGGTGCAAGAAATACTCATGTCACCTGATCTACATATACATTTTATCACAGTAATATTCTGGCAAGAAAATGCAAAGTCACACTTACGATTGTACCAAAGCCTAAATGGAATATGAGTATGGATTATAAAAATCACCCGTGTCCAGGTTGGCTAATGCTCTCAAATGTCAATCCTATTGGTGACTACATATGTGTTTCTTCCTAAGATTATATATTCAACTTCAAGCCTGCTGAAAATGTCTAATCCAATCAATCACTTTATCATTTGCCTGATTTCCTATGTCTCTATTGATATCTGCTTTCCTACATATTTTCCCCAATTCATCATTGTGACCAACTCTTCACATGTGCTGACATTTACATTTTCTCTCTACCTGAAACCCTATTGCTAAAGAACTTTTTTTTCAAATCCTATACTCACTCTTTTTTTCTAATTCTACCAACTATCTTCCTAATCCTACCAACTATCCTTTTTAGACTGGATGTTCTCTTCGACATTCAATCATCCAAGTACAAGGTCCTATACCATTGTGTATAGATTTATCTGAGACACATGTGCAGAACATAATTCAAAGCTAAGTATCCCAATCAAGGATCCAATGCCCTTCTGGGCTGCAAATCTTACCTAGATTTCTGTTTTCATACATATATTTCACCTCTATATATACTTACAAATATCGCAGGTTCCCAATACCATTATTCATCCAGCAGAATGATTCCTAACCCAAATCAAATATGTTATTAACCCTAACCATACTCTTTGCCCTCCATCTAACTTTACAGAAGAGCAGGGACAGAGTTGGTCTTACAATACAGGAACATAAGAGACCTTCCACCTGCTGAGAACCTCAAAGGTCCATGCAGAAATGAACCCTGGGGAAGATAGAGGAAGCTATGAAGGACCTGAGAGAGCAAAAGTCATCTTCCACGACAAACAACCTGGTCAGGATGAATGGGTGTGTCTGAAGCAATCTCTCTCTTCTTAATGTAGAGAAGATGGACCAAACCAGGCCTGTGTGGAGAGCTGCTTCCGGGTGCTATGTTTGATATACCATTCTAACTTGTGAAAGTGTCACAGGAAGTAGGGGCAGCCTCCATCTATTGGGACACTTGGAAGCAAATGTTAGGAAAAAGTGATTGCCTAGGCAGTGACCTCATTCAGTTCCAGAAGGAAGTGACCTACATCACTTTCTTGGTGATGGAACTCTCTGAACTTGGGATCCAAAAAGCCAGGCACCCAGAGGCAGTCCCAGTACCAGTCCCAGTGGTCTCACATGATTGGATTTACCAAGGACAGAGTCAGTCTTTCTTGGTAACTACTGATGTGAAGATGGCCAAATGCCAAGAGAGCTCTGAAGAGGGGCCTTTCCTGAGAAAGCAGGTAGTGGCTCACCACTGGCACCTGACAAATTCACATTGTTGGCAAGGAGACCAGATCTGAGATAGGATAGCCCATTTTGGGGGAACATAGTATGGCCCATCAGTCAGAGGACACTCCGGATAGTTACAGACCTACTTGGGGGAAGGCGGTGACTTTGTGGGTGTGCGTGTGAGTCTGTGGTTTTTTCTCATGATCTGGGAATAGGTAGGAAAGTCGCTTTGTTTGGTTTGGATTGGATCGTTTCTAGTAAGTCTTTTGATAAGGCGAGTGTTTTTATGTCTGTTTATCCCACTGTGTCTGTGGTTGTAGATATTAGAAAAAAGAATGCATCAATGGATGTTTCCTGTCTTGTAGAAAGCTTCACAGCATTCATCCTGCCCAATTTATATATGGACTGTGGCTTGCCTTATAGATGGGCAACAACTACTATCTTCCTAAGTTCCTGTTTTCTTCTTGAATTCGGGCCACTCTCCAGAATAGGCTCATGGTTTGGTGTCCACAATATGTACCACCTCCAGGCTCTGTGACATGGCCACGTACTGGATAGCTGAAGGGAATGGGATCATCTCAGAAAACTCAGATATCATTCGAGAAACCCTGCTTTGGGCCATTTGCTTACCTATTGTTCTGTTGCCCTGAATGTCAGAAACGTCTTTGTCTCAGTCCACCCCTTTGTGAAGCCTGAAAAAATGGTTTTCAATGGAAATTAATGGGCATCACCTGTAGCTCTTTGCTTAATTGCTTTGGAAAGGGATGTGTCTGCATCAGACTCGTGGCAATGTGTGAGGCTGTTGCATAGATTCTCAGAACCTGATGGATCTAAAGAAAGATTACATGTGTGCTTCCAAAACCAAAATGGCCAAAAAAGCAGTCATTGTGGACGAAGTCTCTCGCCTTCCTCTGTAAGGTTCCTGACCTCCATCAATTGAAAATAGGGATCCTTTGTGTCAAATGAGTTCTTCAAACCCTGCAGAAGATAGCCCATAGGTGCTTGGGTTTTCTCATGATTCCAATTCACATAAAGAATATACACCCGAGAGTCAGGAGGCCTCAAATTCGGGAAGCAGAGCAGTATTTATGGCAGGCCTATTTGATCACTCCTGGTTCTCAGGAAGGGTGTCCAGGCAACCCTGACTTTAGGCAAATGAGGGGCAAGGGAGGTTATTTTGTACACTGTCTTGGACTGATCCCCTCATGGAAACCTCGAACCACAGGTTATGATGAGTGTCTATATGGAAGAAGATGAGGGCCTTGTGGGAGTGCTTTGGTTTTAATTGTGGTCATTTGTGTGGCGGTTGGAAGTGATGACTGGGTCTACCTGGGCTTGAACTCTGGTGTGATTCCCCTTAAAGTCTGAGTTCTGGAACTGATCTCAGAGAAATATTGCCATGAACTGTGTTCAGATTTTAGGAGGCCACGCATGAGATTCGCCCTTGGAAACTGAGATCAAGGACAGGGTGGCTTTCCACAGAGCCTTGGAATCTCAGCTAGGATATCACATGATTTTATTCTGAAAGATTTGGCAGCCATAGTTGAGAATCAGAACACCCTTGGACGTCACATTGAAGACCTCAATGGGCCTGGCTTCATGCGACCTTTTGAAGACTCTATGGGAAGACTTGCCTGTGAGAGTTCTCCAGAGCTTTCATTGAAATGAGCTTCCTCACCATTTAATGGTTCCTGAATGAACTGAAACCCACAGTGTCTCCAACTTCATCCATGAAAAATGGCTAGATAAATACAATGAAATTTTTGAAATTCCAATAATCAGGTGGCACTAGAGAACCTTTGGATGTCTTGTTGCTGATCATTAGTGTACAAGAGAATGCCATGATTGACCGAGTTTCATGAAAATGGTGTGAACAAAGATGCCAGTATGTTGGAGCCTGCTGAGTAGTGGGCCTATTGCAGTGGTGGGCAGGTGTGTGATAATACATCTGTGGTGTGGCCATGAGGATTTGCCATTGCCTTCCAAATGGCTTGTGACTGACATTGTGCATCCAGCAGAACCTTCTATGTAATGGCATCTTGTTACATGGAGAGGTTCCAGGGCAAAGTTCAGAGTCAGATTTCTATGTACAAGGGGGCAAGCTCTGTGAGATATAACCTGGTTGTTGCATTCTCCTGCAGACCCTGACCCACCACAAGTGACAGAACTCCCTCCAAAACTGGGTCCCAGTTGAACTCTTTGTATTTCATGAAGCAAATACCAAACTCCCAGTGCAGCAGCACGAAACACCACGAAAAGTGGAGGATGAAAAAATGGCTTCACAGTCCACACGGGGAGACACTTAGCACCCAGTGGCCACAGTTTACCTACAAAGAGAAAATTCAGCACTGCTGCCTTATGTTCATGAGAATACAAGAAACCATGTCCTCCAGGTCACATAGATTCAAACCCATCTTTGATGGTCTCACTAGAAAGGAAGCTAAAGCTCCTTACAACAACATATATTTCAAGTGCCCAACCTCAGAGGAAGTTCCTCAAGAAGTCTTTAGGCCGTCAGAGCTCCATGTTTTTGGAGTGTTAATTGTTAGACCACGACACAAGAAAAGACCACTGACTCTAATTAAAATCATATTAAATTAATCTTATTATTTCTACCTTTCATGCTGCCTCCCCTCCCAAAACAGCCGGAACAAGACAGCAACCCCAGCTTTCCTACAGCCCAGCTTTATAGCCCAGAAAGTTACACAAAAGGGGTGTTACAGATAACAGAACTCTGACAAGCATCACACTAATGGTAGTTTAGGTTTTTTTTGCTGTCCCTACATCAGAATTCAGAGGACCATTAGAGCCTCAGAGAGGGATGTTGTCTGGCCAGAGAAGGCAAATATTTATGATGTGTCACTAAAGTTTCAGAGAGGGCTGCTATCTGGTCAGAGAGCCGGGCATGCGTGAGTTCAAGGCACGGGCAGGCATTTCAAGCAGGTTCAGAATTTGCAGTAATTTATGGTAAATCCAAAATTACCTTTTCATGGCTTTGTGGCAAGATGGCTCTCAATTTTAATAAAAGATCAGGTTGGGTCTATCATTTCCCCCTTTTCTCTGTGTCCCTTTCAAATCTTTAATAGATTAGGGGAAGAGCACTGAGGAAATTTTAATCCCTCAGGTAAGATTCTCCAAATTTTTAGAACTTACCCAAAACCGATCTCCCTGATTTTACCAGACTTAATTAATTACTTATATTGATAGTCTACTTATCTTTCTCTCCATTGTTGTAAGAAGAGTGGCGTCAATCATTATTTCTTCTTCTGACCTGAGACAGGGTGAAGTGAGTGAGCATGGCGTGAGGGACATGAGTTGCCTTTTATAAGTCAGTTGGGGGACATGAGTTGCCTTTTAGAAGTCATTTCGGATTGAAGTCTGGTTGGGGAAGAACAGGTTGTAAAGTCATCTGGGGATGGGTTCTTCTATGAGAGAAACAAAAACCATGAGTACTGAATAAATGTTGCAGCAGCCGGAACATGTTAGTGTATAGAAGTTCCCTCACCAGTCTTTAATATCCCCAGTTATCAGGACTATCAAATTAATATTTAACTTTTAGTGTTACAGTTGTCCTTCCCCATAAGATACAGTTTAACAATGTAATGTCATCTGATCTTGTAAAATCCTTTTTCTAGTATGACCTCTGCGTCTAATAGAGAAACCTTTAATTCTGTTACTCAGGGCTGGATAATCGTACTAGCAAACACCAAGCCTACCTGTGTTGGTTAGGAATATCTGCAGGCCTTAAATTAAAAATTTCTGCCTCTGGCAGCTCTTCTTGATAGTCTCTTTTTATAAGTATCAGGCATTCCTGTCTGAGAATCCTTCTTTGTACCCTCCAGTCTTACTTATTTTGGGAGGCTAAAATAAAGTGCATACCTTAAAATATTATTATTATTATTATTATTATTATTATTATTATTATTATTATTTAAAATGCCCAGGAATGGCTGAATTTTCGTCTTAACTGTCTTTCCAAAGTGTTTAAGATGAAGCAGTCAAACGGACTTTTGTTTCTATCTATTGTTAACAGTCAGCTGAGCTTTATGGGAGTCAATTCTGGAAAAATGAGAGCACATTTTCAATTCTGCTAGTGCCATTTGCGCTAGGTGGGTCCAGGTCTTGCTTGACCATTTATCTTCCCTCAGAAGCATCAGGGATATCTCCTTTCTCTGATGACTGTCATCTTCATAACAAATGCACTGATTGGCTTTCTGTTCTCCAGTGGTCTCATTAATCTCCCTGATCAGGAGGTTATGTGGCTCAGAGTTGCAAAGCTCTTTAGAGAAGTCCCCTGTTCCCTGGATTCAGATTGACTCAGAGGGTAAGAGCCAAATATTGGTTTTCTTGGCCCTTTTCATTTAACTTTAATTTTAAATCCTAATCTTAAACATACAGCAAATTAATTTTAACAGCCTTATATTAAGAGTACTGGACTTTAATGTCTATAACTTTATAATTATCTTTTTATTAATTGGGATCTGTATTATTCTGTCTGTATTGTAGGTGATGACTTATTATCTTGAATAAACCCATGTTGTGTTCTTAAAGCAACACATTTGTAAAACACTAACAGGGAATCTTTAGATAACTTATAAGAAAATTTCAACTAAAATTAACAAAAGTAAAAATACTTAGTTCGTGTAATAGCTACCCTAAATTTTTTGGCTGAGTATTACATTATATCCCCTGTTTGAGATCCTAGGAATCTTGACATTTTTTATGTTTTTAACATAACTTTAAAGAAATATTATCTGACGTACTTGTTTCATAGTCATTCTCACATATAGTAAGATGGGACACACAGCCTTATCTCAGGTAAGGCAGGGCTCTTTATAAATCTTAAGCATTTTAGTTCTAAAGCTGATCTTTATTTTTTTTTTGTTTGGGGGTCTGGGAAGATCTACTCCTTAAGAAACTAATAGTTCATACTCAGGATTGGTTTTTGGTAGGAAAATTATGATAAACATGGATTATTAGAATTACTTTATAATTTGGAAGGGTTTCTAGAAAACAGTATACCAGATCTGTAAGTTTCTATGTGAGGAGCCTCTAGGTCATCGTGGTGTTTGTGAACTTCCATTTTAGTGTACTGTGGCCAAGGTCAAAATGTACAGACAGTGAAGGTGTAACCCATCAACTTCATCTTCAGACACTTGCAAAATAGTTCCCAATTTCAGGTTTGGCTCTATGAGCAAGTGAATGTGCAGGTTGAGGGCTCAATCATTGGTTTTAAGAAGTATATGAACCTCTCATCAGATGATGCAGAAGAAATTGATTTAAAACAAAGTAAAGAACAGAACTGGGTCACTGTGTACCAAAAGGAGATAATATTACTCTGCTACCAAGTGTCTCTAACTAGAAATGATCAATGAAGTCATGAATTATTGAGAAGGCAGTTTTGTTTTTTTAGGTGTTTTTGTTTAGGAGTATAATCCTAAAGTATTTGTTTATATTGCTTTGATTACCCTTTTGTTATTACCAGATGACAATAATGGTATGGGGTTGTTTTTATTAAAAAGTAAAAATTAAAAGCAACATTGACAAAGTTTACATAAATTGTTTGTGGTCTCATGAACATTAGCTAACACCATATGATATCACATTTAAAACATGAATTAAAGAAAGCCTGAAAGTTTTCAACTTTTACATAGATTAGGCTCTCATTAACTTAAAAATACATTTAAATTGTTCCACAATGTAAAAAGTAACATAAAACTTTACATATCTTATTGATAACAGGTAAATAAATCTCCAATATATTTTTTTACCATACAACTTCAGAACACGAGCTTGATATAATGCTCTTTTAAAGTTTCTACCTTACAGACTTGCATACCTGTAAGATATGAAAACATTAATAGCATCACAATTACATTGATGTTTCTACATTAACCAAGTTTAGCTTTTAAAGAAATGGCAGTACAATGCTCTAAAATAACAGTTCTGATTTAATAAGTTTTTTAATTTTTATGGTTCCTTGCTCTAGAAAAAATAAAACTTAATAAACACAATGTTATGGGTAAACTTATGTTTCAAAAAATTTTTGTCTCATTAACACATGACTGATTTTTAAAACCTTATATAGAGTTTAGTAAAAACTTATACAGACCTTAGTAAATGAATCAGATTTCTAACAAAAGTACTCACGAATGAGTAATCCCATATCAAATTTACTTTACTTATTTATCAAAATATTAGAGAAATGTATTGAACAGTGTAAACCATTTTTATGTTGAAGAAAATGTTCTAGAACCAAGGCACATTAGACGTTTTGTAGATATTAATATTTTATTAGATTTTTGAACACCTAGAAAAATTTGTAAGCTTAAATTTAAAAACATTTATTTTTATCTGTTTATCCGATTTAAATTGAAACATTTAAACCACGTGAACTAAAGATCTTTGGATCCACTTTTTAAAATTTGTTTTTATGAGCACTTTTTTTAATGAGCGCTCCTTATATATGTTAATTTGTGTATCATATATATGATATACGGATATATGTCTATATAGACAGACAACACATAACAAAATTGTGCACACATAATAATAGTAAAGGCCTTGTAGTTTTTCACAGGTTAAATATCTATTGCAATGTTTCAAAAAGTCCACAGTTGGTCAAAGATAGAACTGATCAGAAAAACATTAACCTAGGTCTGTATGCTCAGAATCATGAGCTCAAAAATAATAAAGTATCTAAGGAAAACAATAAGAGTCCTAGAAAAAATGACTGGCCAGTAATTAGTAAATACCATACAATTTACTTTTTTTTTCCGTTAGGCATCAAATCAGTCTCCTACTAAGCTTGCAGGCTTTTTTCATTTGCATTTCAACATGAGTCATGGCTGAGGTCTGGAAGGAGCAGGAAAAAAAATGCTATTCTGAGCAGACACCTCAGGCCTAAGGCATATTAACCATAATTTTCCAGTTGGGGTGTTGAAAATTATGATACAAGTTCAAGGTACAATTCACAAAATTTTATGTCTTTACATCTTATTTTGTCAACAGATAACATACTATGGTTTACTATCCTTGTCCAAATTAATGCACTGGTACACACAGTGACATTTTCTCTGGCTACCGAATTCAAAATTGGTTAAAAAAAAAAAAAGTGAATGATTGGGAAGTTACTTGCCAACTTGGAAGTAGAGTTCTTCAGTTTTCCATCCTAAGTATTTAAGTTCTCTGGCATGAATTACCTGAAATCTTAAACTAAACAATGACCTAAACCCGACTTTTAACTGCAAGATTGTGCAATGCTTCAAAAACCCATTCAGATACCAGTTTTTTTATGATAAAACATCATCATTTAGACACACATTCAGCTAAGATCATTCCCAAGAAAAAATTTATAATATCAACACATTATTGCACATGTCTTAAAGGACCAGAAACAAAGACACAAGACAGACAGAAAGGAGGTAGAGACTATGGTTGTCAGACAGAATCCTTTAAACCAGAGCAGATAAGAGAAAAAATCTACTACACCAGTGGCACCCAGGGGGGGACCAGATGTTTTAACAGAGGGGCAACCTGAAATGTAAAATAAAGTGTCTATATGGTGACTTTACTGAATTTAGTGTCCCCTTTTTCTTTTTCTCTTTTTTAACAAGACAGAGGTGGCATAATACTTACAGTGCACGGAAGGAAGGAGGGTATTCCCTGAATCAACAGAGCTTTGGCAGCTGCTGGGGGTCCCTCAGTCCCTCCTTTTACTTACAGGATTAGCTCCTCTGGTTCAGTTCCACCCCAAGCAAGCTCCATCTCCTAACATTTCAGTAGACAGCTCTCACAAAATTCTGGGGCAGAGGGGGGGTACCAATATGTAACTTAAAGTTCGGTTCCTGACCTAGAAGCCAATTTATACCAATTAAATAATGAGGAATGGGTTCTGAGAAAAAGAAAAGGGGAGGCTAATTGCTTTGCTAACAAAGGAGAAACACAGGGGACTCTGCCAAATGTTGTGACTCTCTTGATCTGGAGGGACAAGGGGTTTTAAAGGAGTTTCACTTGTTAACCTGGGAGATACTCAGTTCTTAGGTCCCCAGCAGGCATTGCCCTCTGCAATGGTTGTGCTCCAGGCAGCCAGCTAGGGGCTTCTATCATCCTGCTAAACAAAGGGGGGTAAAGTTCATCGCAGTTCCTTAAAAAACAGTTCAAACGGGTGTCAGGCTTACTCTCTTTATTACCCATTTTCACGTCCAATATCCTTAAGTTTTTACAACCAAAATCACACAACAAAATGAACAAAAGCAAACAAACAAACAAAAAAAATAGAACGGAGAACAAAACACACCACACACACACAAAAAGAAAAACAGAAACCCGGCGCCTAAACAGAAAAACAGTGGTACAGTGCAACATCTTGCTAAAGCTCCAGGGTAGGAGCGCGTGCGTGCCCGTCGGCACCTCTCTACACTTCCAGAGGAATTTCCTACAGAACAGAACAGAGGACAGAACGATTCTTGTTACTGTCCTGGACAGGAGTATATGTGAGCCTCCCCAGGCCACATCTCTGTCATCAGAAGAGATCTCCCTTAAGCGGATATCAGATGTTATAAAGGCGCCACTTACCTATGGAGGCCTCCTCCATCAGGTGCTTGCTAATAGTTTTAGTGCAGAGGTTCACTGCAATGCTCCCGGGACTAAAGGCTCTCTTTCTAATATAGAGAAGATGGACCATACCAGGCCTGAGTGGAGAGCTGTTCCTTGGTGCCTATGGTTGATATACCATCCTAATTTGCAAAAGTGCCACAGAATGTAGGGTCAGCCTCCTTTTCATGGTACTCTTGGAAGCAACTGTTTGGACAAAGTGGTTGCCAAGGCAGTGACCTCATTCAGTTCCTGAAGGATGCGACCTCACCTCACTTCCTTGGTAATGGAACTCTCTGAACTTGGGATCCAGGAAGCCAGGCACACAGAGCCAATCCCAGTCCCAGTCCTAGTGGTCTCACTTGCTTCGATTTAGCAAGGACAGAGTCAGTCTTTCTTGGTACCTACTGATGTGAGGATGGCCAAATGCCAGGAAAACTCTGAAGAGGGGCCTTTTTTGAAAAAGCAGGTAGTGGCTCACAGCTGGCTCCTGACCACTTCACAGAGTTGGACAAGGAGACCAGATCTGAAACAGGACAGGCCATATCGGGGGAACACAGTATGACCCAGCAGTCAGAGGACACTCTGGAGAGTGAGAGACCTACTTGGGGGAAGGAGGTGACTTTGTGGGTGTGGATGTGTGTTTGTGGTTTTGTCTCATGTTCAGAGAATAGGTAGGAAAGTCGGTTTGTTTGGTTTGGAGTGAACTGTTTCTAGTAAGTTGTTGGACAAGGTGAGTGTTTCTATGTCTGTGTATCCCACTGTGTCCGTGGTTGTAGACATTAGAAAAGAGAATGCATCAATGGATGTTTCCTGTCTATTAGAAAGCTTCCCAGCATTCATCCTGCCCAATTAATGAATACTCTAGGGCTTGCCTTATCAATGGGCAACACCGGCTATCTTCCTAAGTTCCTGTTTTCTTCCTGAATTCTGGCCACTCTCCAGAATAGACTCATGCTTTTGTGTCCACGATATGTAGCACCTCCAAGCACCGTGACATGGACATGTACTGGATAGCTGAAGGAATTGGCAAGAATCTCAGAAAACTCAGATACCAGTGTGACCAGGATAGTCTCAGTGGAGAAACCCTGCAATTGGCCTTTTTATTACCTATTGTTCTGTTGCCCTGAATGTCAGGAAGGTCTTTGCCTCAGGCCACGCCTTCGAGATTCCTGAAGAAAAGAGTTTTCAAACGGAAATGAGTGTGCATCACCTGTGGCTGTTTGCTTAATTCCTTTGGAAAGGGATGTGTCTGAATCTGCCCTTTGGCCCTGTGTGAGCCTAGAGCTTAGATTCTCAGCACCTGATGGATCTAAAGAAAGATCCCATGTGTGGATCCAAATCAAAATGGCCAAAAATCAGTCATTGTGGATGAAGTCTCTCGCATTCCTCCATAAGGTTCTTAACCTCCCTCAAGTGAGAATAGGGATCCAATGGGTCAAATGAGTTATTCAAAGCCCTGCAGATGCTAGCCCATAGGTTCTTGGGTTTTCTTATGAATCCAATTCAAATAAAGAATCTAAACCGACAGTCAGTAGGCCTCAAATTGGAGAACAGAGCTGTGTTAACGGCAGGCATATTTGATCACTCCTGGTTCACAGGAAGGGTTTCCAGGCCACCCTGACTTTTGGTAAATGAGGGGAAAGGGAGCTTACTTGGGACACTGTCTTGTGCTGCGCCTCTCATGGAATCCTGCTGCCAGAAGTTATGATGAGTGTCTATATGGAAGAAGATGAGTGTCATGTGAGAGTGTTTTGGTTTTAACTGCGGTCATTTGTGTGGAAGTTGGAAGAGATAACTGGGTCCAACTTGGCTTGCACTTTGGTGTGATTCCCCTTAGAGACTGTGTTTTGGAACTGACCTCCGAGAAGGTACAAGGTCCTATGACATTGTATATCCATATTTCTGGGACATCTCTACAAAACGTAATTCAATGCTAAGTATACCAATCAAGGGCCAAATGAACTTCTGGACTTCAAATCTTAACTAGATTTCTGTTTTCATATTTATATTGAAAGGTTAATAAAATAGATACTTGTCATTTCCTGTTTTTCTGTATGCTTAACAAAACACCATTGAAATCTTGAGAACTGTTTACTATTCTTGTTCCCAGAATGTGCTGTCCCAAACTGCCAAACTGCAGAATGTACTCCGTCAACCAGTTGCTCGCAAACTGACACTCGCCATTACCCATCAATAAATTTCTCTCCCTGCCCTCTCCAAGAAAAATATATAACCATTTCTTAAGCTGTTCTCAGGGCTCTCTGCTCTGTTCAAGTGATCTCTGAGCCCTTCATGCCGGACTCCCAATAAACCCTTTGCTGTTGCATGAGACAGTCTCTTAGTGGTCTCTGCCGCAGATGCTCGCCCAACCTTTACATCTGGTGGCCCTAGCAAGATCCGGAAGCTGCAGACAAAATACCCCCAACGGGCTCCTCTGGGGGTAAATAAGGCCCATCTTTCTCGTTTCAGGCTTCAGGTTAGGGTATGGCAAAACGGCTATTGGTAAAGAGCGTGAGCTCTCTCCCATGGTGGCTGACACACATGTCACAGAGCCACAGGCCATGTCCCTGGGGGATAGACTCGGAAAATCGTGGAACAATAGTCTCCTCGACTCAGTGATATTTTGTTTCTGATTCGATATTGCCAGCCCTTCAGGTTTTGCCGACTAGTCAGTCCTGGTCTCAGTATTGGACGTCCATTGCCTGTCTTTATTGTCTTGTCTTGTCTGTGTTGTGTGTCGTTCCTTTCGGTGTCTGTGTATATTTCATTATGGGACAGATCATTTCAATGCCTCTGTCCCTGACCCTTAATCACTGGACCAAAATCTGCTTAAGGGCTCAGAATCTTTCTTTTTCAGTAAAACGCCAGACCTGGCAGATTCTGTGTCTCAGAATGACTCACCATTGCAGTCGGATGGCTCCTAGAAGGATCTTTCAACTTCGCACTTATTTGAAAAGTCCGAGATATTGTCTTTCAGCAGGTGCCACATAGACATCCAGATCAACAGCCATATATCTTAACTTGTCAGTACCTCTACAAATCTCCTCCTCCATGGGTCAAGCCTTTCCTTGTCCCTGCACCTGCTCCTACTCCTTCCCCCACGATTCTATCTCAACCTCTCTGCTCCTCCTCCTCCACCCTCTGTTGTCCCTGAGTCTCAAGACTCTACTGGACTCACCACCCCCTTCTTATCATCTGCCCTCGTCTCCCAACCCCTAACACCATCTAAGTGATTCCCCTTCTGCTGACTCAGCCTCTCCACCATTCGAGGAAGCTAGGCTGGCCCAGCGTCATCCAGATGACTGTCCCGCGGCACACACAGCCCCTCCTTCCCTGGAGGAAGCTGGCCCGGCTAAAGGAACTCAGAGAACTCACCGACGTTTTCACACCTGCCTACTTGAGGTGACTGCCAACACCACCTAGCGACTCTCTTCATGACAGAGCAATGAGAGAAAAATCTCCTGGAATGTAGAAAAAAATATCCTCAGACCTGATGGGCGACCAACACAACTTCCCAACATAATCAAAACTGGCTTCTCCTTAAACCCACCCAACTGGGACCCCAACACCTTTGAAGATAGGGAGCATCTGTTCAATTATTGCCAGGCTCTAACAGCGGGTCTCCAAGTGGCCGCTGGGTGACCAACTAATTTGGCCATGGTAAGAGAAATTATTCAAAGGCCTGATGAATCTCCATTTATGTTTCTAGAGAGAATCATGGAGGCATATAAGAGATATACTCCTTTCGATCCTCAGGCAGCAGATTAAAAAGCATCTGTCACGATGGCCTTAAATGAGCAAGCTGCCATGGATATTAAAAAAAAATTAAAAGAGAGATTTTGTCAAAGAAGCCAAGAAAGTATACTATAAGAGAGAAACAGGGAGAAAGAAAGGGAGCAAAGGGAGGATGAGAGAACCAAAAGACAGACTAAGGCATTGACTAAGGTCCTAATCACAACAAGAAAGAGGCCAGAAATTAAGACATAGGGTGACAGGAAGGGCCCATGCCAGAGGCCACCCCTGGCCTCAGATCAGTGTGCCTACTCTAAAGAAAAAGGATACTGGGCCATAGAGTTCCCTATAAAGAGACAGCCACGCCAGCTGGCCATTCTGACTCTGGAGGATGACTAAGAAAGTCAGGGCTCAGAACCCATCCCCTAGCTCAGGGTAACTTTTGAAGTGGAGGGGACTCCAGTAAACTTTGAAGTGAATACAGGAGCAGTATACTCAGCCCTTAAGGCCCCATTGGGCCCTCTATCAAATAAAAGGTCTCTAGTTCAAAGGGATGATGACAGTAAATATCAGGCTTAGACAACTAAGAGGACCATGGACCTGGGGAAAGGAAAAATCCATCACTCCTTCCTAGGAATCCCAGAATGCCTGGACCCATTGATGGGCAGAGATCTGCTCATCAAGCTCCGGGCCAAAATAACTTTTAACCATGAAGGCCCCCAAATGAAATTTCTAAATACTTCAGCAAAAACTCCTATAGTCATGGCTTTAACTATATTAGTAGAAGATGAACATCCACCATTCACATGCCCCAAGTCTGATCAAACAGGCAAGCTACCCCAAAAATGGATAACAGATTACCCAGATGCCTGGGCAAAAACTGCTGGGTTAGGCCTGGCCGTGAAACAATCTCCAATAACAGTGGAGTTAAAAACCTCAGTCTCCCCAGTCAATGTCAAATAATATCCTCTAAGCAAAAAAACTAAAGGTGGGATAAGGCCCCATATTCAGAAATATCTGGCATTAGGGGTCCTAAGGCCCTGTCAATCGGCCTGGAACACTCCCCTGCTACTAGAAAAAAAAAGCCAGGGACCGGGAACTATCGCCCCATTAAAGAGCTAAGAGAGATCAACAAAAGAGGGCAGGACATTCACCCCACGGTACCTAATCCGTACAATCTGCTTAGCACTCTGAACCCTGAGGGGAAATTATATACTGTTCTGAACTTAAAAGATGCTTTCTTTTGCTTGCCTCTGCATAAAGATAGTCAGTTGCTGTTTGCTTTCGGGTGGGTAGACCCAGAAACCAAAACGTCTGGTCAACTAACTTGGACTAGACTCCCACAGGGGTTCAAAAACTCCCCCACTCTCTTTGATGAAGCCCTCCACAGAGATCTCAACAACTTCAGAACTACGCACCCTGAATTTACCCAGCTTCAATACGTGGATGTCCTGCTACTGGCAGCCAACACCAAGGAAAACTGTGAGTCTGGGACCCAAGCACTATTATATGAGCTTGCTCAACTCGGGTATAGAGTTTCGACCAAAAAGGCCCAAATTTGCTAGCATGAAGTAATCTTCCTGGGCTATTCCCTTAGGGGCAGTAAACGATGGCTCACTGAGCCCAGAAAACAAACCATTATGTAGATACCACCCCCATCTTACAGCAGACAACTCAGAGAATTTCTTGGGACTGCTGGCTTTTGCAGGTTATGGATGCCTGGGTTTGCGTCCTTACCTGCTCCATTGTACCCGCTGTTAAAGGAAGATGCCCAATTCCAATGAAACCCTGAGGACCAGGAAGTTTTTGATAACATCTAAGGACACTGACACTGAACGCCTCAATTTCACTGAGCTCAGCCTGCAATTAGAGCAAGCCCTACACTACGTTAAAAATGTACATCAACTCACTCACCTTGGTTCAAAGAAACTGCAGGCATTACTGTAAGATTAAGAACAGAGTTTTCCACTAACCAACTCACAGTGAAAGGAAATAACTGAACGGGTAACAAAAGCCTGTCGGGTCCGTCAATTGGGTAATGCTTACCCTTCCAAGTTTCCTAGAGGAAAGCACCTATGAGGAACCAGACCAGGACAATTCTGGGAAGTGGACATTACTAAAATTAAGCCAGCAAGGTATGGATTTAAATATCTCCTAATCTTTGTAGATACATTTTCAGGATGGATTGAAGCCTTACACACACACACACACAAAAAAAAAAAAAAAAAAAAAAAAAAAAAAAAACGGCGCAAATGGTTTTCAAGAAGATCCTGAAAGATATTTTTCCAAGATACGATCTGCCTAATGGACTGATAATGGACTGGTTTTCATGGCCCAGGTAAGTCAGGTGTTAACCAGGACCCTGTGGATTAATTGGAAGTTACATTATGCTTATATACCCCAGAACTCAGGACAGGTAGAAAAAATAAATAGAACCATTAAAGAGACCTTAACGGCCCCCTTAGGGACCTGGTGACTATCTCTCCACCCAGACATTTTTCAGCTCAGTATAGGTCTTTCCTATTGAGACATGCCTGATGAAGAGGATCTCACTAAAATTCCATTAAATCCCTTCCGTACCATAGATAATTGAAACAAACATTATGGATGCAGGGACACGCGAGCCAGATGCAGGTTGGCTAGCCTATATTACTATGTATGCCCGGCAGACTATCAAAGCGACAAACAGCCATGGCTGTGTGGGGGAAAAGCCGACTTCTTGTGTAAGTCATGGGGATGTGAGCATACAGGGACTGCCTGGTGGAACCCAAACTCCTCATCAAATTCAGTACACAGCATTGGCCATATTACCAATTAGACAACCAAAAACTATGGCCCCCAGAGGGTTCTCTAGATCCTCAAATTCTGCATGACATTTTTAACTTCGGCAAGTGCTCAAAAGGGGGAAATTCCCCTATGTGGAATCCTTTTTCCTCCTTCGCTCACATCCTGTACTATGCTTCCCCAATAGTTCCTCACCCTCAGCCTTCTGCTCTAGACTCTCTGCTTTCACTCCCACCTCAGCAACCTGATTTCTCCCCTCCAATTACTAGATCAAAAACCCAAACCTCCGCTGGATCTCAGAACATTGCCCCCTTGCTGAGGAAGCAGGTACCGAGGTACCCCTCCACCCACTCCTCTCTTTTCCTGTCAGTGTCTGCACTAGGTCCCACCAAGTCCTCTAGCAAGCTTAGCCAAAGCTCAAACCAGCTGAGAAGAGCCCTCAGACCCCTATCCAAGATGTAATGAAAATGACCTTTAAAGTTGATTTGTCATCACTGAAAACAGGTTTCTAAGAATTTAAAGTCCCTCACAGGCTTTTTGGAATACTCACTCCCGTCTTCCCCTCTGCTCTACCTGTTCTACTGCTCAAGTTTTTGTTCTAGGAAAATCCCAAACCCCTTTCCCATTATTCTTTGGCATCTCTCCTTCCTCATTCTCAGATCCACGGAGCTGCACTCAGCAACGCCTTCCCTGTCATCCCCCTCTGTACCAGGTCCACAGAAATGTCTTAAATGACCTTCTCCAGAAGTCTTTACCAAGGCTTACTTTAGGGCTTTCAGCAAAAGAGTCCCTCTGAAAAAGTTCAATGGAGATAAACTTCCACTCTTCATGTTGCCCTGTTCTACTTGGCCACTGGCTGGAAAAATCACCACCCCTAAGCTAGACATCGCCTTACCAGTTTTTCACAAAATATGTGAACAAGGACTCTGGCCTTGAGCTGGGGCTTCAGAGAGATTGCTACATTCTAAGATAAAAAAGTTACCAACTGGGCTCCATGGTGACAGCTGGCAAGGAGGAAAAAAAAGAGACAAAAAAGCTCTTCCATTCCAAGGTGTAATTGAAAAGTTAACGTGCACAGAACAGAGGAAAAAAAACAGAAACAAAAACTGATTTGTGTGAATTTCTGCAGACTGTGAACTTCTGAGCCCCTTCCCTTACATGTTGGGTACAAATACTAAAACTACCAAAACTTGGGGTTCAGGGGATTAATTGATTACAACAGAAGCAATGCCCTCTCAATACGGATGCAAACAAATAAAACTCCTTTCCTGTCTTTGGTGCTATCTTAGGTGCCTTTCCTTGTCCGTCTCTACAACAGTATAATTCTATACACTTTAACATTATTTATGTTTTCATAAAGTGGTCAATAGTTGCGATTAATTATGTAATGATGCAGATGTTTTCCAGAGTGCTCTATCAGGACACAGGTTCATTTAAAGATCAAATAGGGGGGGCATACAACCCGGTTCCACCGGGAACCTGTATCCCTCACTTTAGCCATCCTATTAGGAATAATAGTTGCTGAAGGGGTGGGCACAGGAACAACTGCCCTAGTCCATGAGACACAACAAAGACACAATTAGAAGCAGAAATAGACCAAAGCTTAAAGACATTAAAAACCGACATCACAGCTTTACAGGAATTTTAACCTCTCTCTCTCTGAAGTTGTTTACAGAGCAGGAGAGTGTTGGACCTCCTCTTCATGAGAGAAGGGTGCCTTTTTGCTTGCATTGAGGAAAGAATGATGTTTTTTATGCCGACAATACTGGAGTTGTAAAAGAATCTATGAGTAAATTAAGAAAATTATTTGAAGAGTGTCAAAGAAAGACAGAGGCCCCCAAAGGGAGGTTTGAGTCTTGGTTCACATAGTCCACCTAGTTAACTACACTTTTATCCACCCAGGCTAGTCCATTAATAATTCTCATATTATTGTTAACTGTAGGACCCTGTTTGCTCAACCATGTAGTTTCTTTTCTCTCCCAAATTGAACCTGTTATTAACCCTAACCATACACTGTTCTCTCAATCTAATTTTACAGAAGAGCGGGGACAGAGTTGGTCTTAAAATACAGGAATATAGAGGATCTTCCACCTGCTGAGAACCTCAAAGGTCCTTGAAGAAATGATCCCTGGAGAAGATGTAGTCAACTATGAAGGACCTGAGAGAGCAAAAGTCTTCCATGGCAAACAACCTGCTCATGATGAAGGGATGTGTCTGAATCAGCCACTCTCTTCTTAATGTAGAGAAGATGGACCAAAGCAGGGATGTGTTGAGAGCTGCTCCTGCGTGCCAATGGGTGACATACCATTCTAACTTGTGAAAGTGTCACAGAAAGTAGGGGCAGCCTCCTTCTCATGGGAACCTTGGAAGCAACTGTTAGGACAAAGTTGTTGTCAAGGCAGTGACCTCATTCAGTTCCTAAAGAAAGTGACCTCACCTAACTTCTATGGTGATGTAACTCTCTGAACTTGGAATCCAGGAAGCCTGGCACCCAGAGCCAGTCCCAGTCCCAGTCCCAGTTGTCAAACTTATTTTGATTTACCAAGGACAGACTCAGTCTTTCTTGGGACCTACTGATGTGAGGATGGCCAAATGCAAGAAAAGCTATGAAGAGGGGGCTTTCCTGAGAAAGCAGGCATTGGCTCACCACTGGATCCTAAAAACTTCACAGAGTTGGCCAAAAAGACCAGATTTGAGAAAGAACAGGCCATTTCCTGGAACATAGTATTGCCCACCAGTCAGAGGACTCTCCAGATAGTCACAGACCTACATGGGGGAAGGAGGTGCCTTTGTGATGTGGGTGTGAGTTTGTGGTTTTGTCTCATGTTCTGAGGATAGGTATGAAAGAAGGTTTGTTTTTTTTTTGGAGTGAACGGTTTCTAGTAAGTCGTTTGACAACGCGAGTGTTTCTATGTCAGTGTATCCCACTGTGCCCGTGGTTGTAGACATTAGAAGAGAGAATGCATCAATGAATATGTCCTGTCAGCTAGAAAGCTTCCCAGCATTCATCCTTCCCAATTTATTAATGGACTGCAGCTTGCCTTATTGATGGCAACACTTACTATCTTTCTAAGATCCTGTTTTCTTCCTGAATTCTGGCCACTCTCCAGAATAGGCTCATGGTTTTGTGTTTAAGATATGTACAACCACGAAGCTCTTTGAAATGACCATGTACTAGATAGCTAAAGGGAATGGCGAGCATCTCAGAAAACTCAGATATCAATGTTACCAGTAAAGTCTCAGTGGAGAAACCCTGCTTGGGGCCTTTTGATTACCTAATCTTCTGTTGCCCTGAATGTCAGGAAGGTCTTTTCCTCAGGCCACCACTTTGTGAAGCCTGAAGAAAACAGTTTTCAAATGGAAATGAATGGGTATTACCTGTGGTTCTTTGCTTAATTGCTTTGGAGAGGATGTGTCTGAATCAGCCTATTTGCCCTGTGTGAGGCTGTGGCTTAGATTCTCACGTTCTGATGGATATAAAGAAAGATCCCATGTGTACATCCAAGACCAAAATGGCCACAGAGCAGTCCTTGTGGATGAAGTCTCTTGCCTTCCTCTGTAACTTTCCTGAATTCCATCAAGTCAGAATAGGGATCCTTTGGGTCAAATGAGATCTTCAAAGCCCTGCAGAGGCTAGCCCATGGTTGCTTGGGTTTTCTCAAGACTCCAATTTACATAAAGAATCCAAACCCCACAGTCAGTTGACCTCAAATTGAAGAAGTGGAGCAGTATTAATGGGAGGCCTATTTGATCTCTCCTGGTTCACAAGAAGGGTGTCCATGCCACCCTGAATTAGGCAATTTAGGTGCAAGAGAGCTTATTTTGGACACGGACTTGAGCTGTGCCCCTCATGGAAAACTCTAGCCAAAGGTTATTATGTGTGTCTATATGGAAGAAGATGAGCGCCACGTTGGAGTGTTTTTGTTTAAATTGTGGTCATTTGGGTGGTGGTTAGAAGAGATGACTTGGTTCACATGTGCTTGAACTCTGGTGTGATTTCCTTAGAGACTGAGTTCTGCAACTGAACTCAGAGAAGTATTGCCATGAATAGTGTTGAGATTTTAGGAAGCCAGGCATGAGTGTCGCCCTTTTAAACTGAGTTCTAGGCCCAGGGTGGCTTTCCACAGAGCACTGGGCCTCTCAGCCAGGATACCACATGATTTTATTCTGAAAGACTTGGCACCCATCGTTGAGAGTCAAAACTCATATGGACCTCACATTGTAGAGCTAAATGAGCTAAACATCATGTGATCTTTTCACCATTCTTTGGGAAGCCTTACCTGTGAGTGTTCTCAAGAGCTTTCATTGAAATGAGCTTCCTAACCATTTAATGGTTCCTGAATGAATTGAAACTCACAGTGCCTCCAACTTCATCCTTGAAAAATTGCTAGATAAATGCCATGAAATTTTTGAAATTCCCATCACCAGGTGGCACTGGAGAACCTTTGGATGACCTGTTGCTGGTCATGAATATTTCAGTGTCTTGTTTTACTGGGTTTCATGTAAATGGTGTAGAACAGAGATGTCAGTAAGTTGGACTCTGTTGAGTAGTGGGCCTAGAGCAGTGTTGGGCAGGTATGTGATAAAATATCTGTGATGGGGCAATGTGGATCTGCCATTGGCTTCCAAATGGCTTGTGACTGACATGGCACAGCCAGCAGAACCTTCTGTGTAAAGGCAACTTGTTATATGGAGCGATTTCAGGATATTGTTCAGAATCAGGTTGCTATGGTCAAGGGGTCAAGCTATGTGGGATAGAAGCCTGGTTCTTGTATCATCCTGCAGACCCTGATCCACCACACGTGACAGAACTCCCTCTTGCACTTTGTTGCAGTTGAACTCCTTGTATTTCGTGAAGCAAATACCAAACTCCCAGTGCAACAGGAAGAAACACCACGAAATGGAGGATGACCATATGGCTTCACAGTCCACACTTGGAGACACTAAGCCCCAGTGGCCACAGTTTACCTACAAAGAGAGAATTCAGCACTGCTGCCTCGTGTTCATTGTAAAATAAGAAACTTTGTCCTCCTGGTCACATAGATGCAGACCCAGCTTTGAGGGTCTCACTACAAAGGAAGCTTAACTCGTGACAACAACCTATATTTCAGTGCCCAACCTCAGTGGCAGTTTCTCAAAAAGTTTTAGGCAAGCAGAGCTCCATGTTTGTGGAGTGTGTACCCTGTAATTATTTTTGGAAACTCCTATTCCACCTCCAAGTTTGTGCACTCTTGAGCATTTTCCATTCCAAAAATGTAATCACAGATTTTGTAACTCTTCTCCTCTAATTGTGTCTTACTTGGGGCGAAGGTAATGTCAAGGCATGGTTCTGGATGAGACTGGGAAGATTTGTTGTAGCACATATTTGCATACACATTGGATTAATTTTCCTATTTTCCATTCGAAATTCTGAATCCCTGACACTAACCCATATTCTACTAGACTCTGACTACTAATCCTAATATGATGGAGAAAAATAACCCAAACAGTACATAAGTACATGCAGTTCAGAGTTCGACTTGCCATTTGCATGATAAAGGGTAGGTGTTATAAATTTAGTCAATTTTTAATTGAAATAGTTCTCCATGTGTTTTCAAAGTTAACAAATATGTGAATTACTGTCTCCCATTCTCTGGAGCCTATTCAGCACATGTATTTTTATATGCACAAATAGAATCCTGCGTGATATCACACGTACATTCTTGTGAGTTACATGACTTAGCAGATACAAAGTGTGAGAAGTGACCACTCCTCCTAAACCCTGTTGGAACTGAAAATTCAACCTATGGGTGAGCTTCCCAGTAGAACAACATTATACATAAACCCATGTTCAGTAAAATGAATGTTTTTGCATCTTTATGATATATATTTCATGATGAATTTCGATTGGCATATATATTGCTACTTATTAATGTCTCTGTTCGTGTGTGTGTGTGTGTGTGTGTGTGTGTATATATATATATATATATATTCTCCAGATTTTTAAAAATATGAAATATATGTGTCTTATATACAATCCCTAAATTCATTCATGTTCATGTATGTGGATTAATAATCAACTTTTCACAAGATTATTCTTAGAAATATTCATCCACCCGAAATACATATTTGTTTCCTAGTACTGAAAACTAACTTCAGTGAAAGGTGCATTCAAATCCTAATATGTCTACATTAACTGACCCAGTTTAACATCAATGCATGTAGGTTACTATGGAACATGATGTGTATTTTGACGTTAATTTTTATTCCACACTGGTACATTACTATTCCTTCAGTTTATGTACATCATAGAATATATATTTTATTCACTAGTTAACAAATTTATAGGCATTTGTTTCACTTTCAATCACTTCCTGCTCCAGAACACATGAATTTCCCTACGTTTCTTCAGTGGTCTATTCATGAGACTTTTTTTCCAAATACATTTTTTTCGATTTCCATAATCAATTTTGAAACAAAACTCACAAACCCTTCATGATAAACCATAACCCTAAGATGATCATTAGATATATAACTGGTTGGAATGAATGATTGTATATCAATATAACATTTCTTATATATTTTCAGATATCTATTCAATCCATTATTTAAAGTGGATCCAGTTATATTATTTATTCACAGTATGGTCTATTCATGCATTATGTGTATATTCATAGAAACAGGGTACACATCTTTGTACGACTATACTAATTTATAAGTCTTCAAAATATTGCTCCAAGAAATGGTGGAAGAAATACTCATGTCACCTGATCTACATACACATTTTATCACAGAAATATTCTGGACACCAAAAGCAAAGGTCACACTTACAATTGTACCAAAGCCTAAATAGAAAGTGAGCATGGATTACTAAAAACATCCATGTCCAGGTTGCCTAATGCTCTCAAATATCAATCCTATTGGTGACTACATATTTGTTTCTTCCTAAGATTATCTATTCAACCTCAAACCTGTTGAAAATGTCTAACCCTATCACACAATTTATACTTTGCTTGATTTCCTAATGTCTCTATTGATATCTGCTTTCCTACATGATTTCCCCAGTTCATCATTGTGACTGACTCTTCACATGTACTGACATTTACATACACTCTCTACCCGAAACCCTATTGCTAAAGAACTTTTGGTCCAAATCCTATACTCACTCTTCTTTCTAAACCTACAGACTACCTTCCTAATCCTACCGACTATCGCTTTTTGACTGGATGTTCTTTTCAACATTCAATCATCCAAAGTACAAGGTCCGATGCCAGTGTATATTGATTTATTTGAGACATCTGTGCAGCACATAACTCAAAGCTAAGTATCCCACTCAAGTCCCCAGTGCCCTTCTGGACTTCAAATCTTACCTAGATTTCTGCTTTCATAGTTATATTTCACATATATACTCTTATAAATATCACAGGTTGCCAATGCCATTATTCATCCCGCAGAATGATTCGTAACCCAAATCAAACCTATTATTAACCTTAACTATACACTGTTCCTTCAATATAACGTACAGAAGAGCAGGGACAGAGTGGGTCTTACAATATAGGAATGTAGATGATCTTCCACCTGCTGAGAACCTAAAAGATCCATGGAGAAATGATCCTTGGAGAATATATAGGCAGCTATGTAGGACCTGAGAGAGCAATAGTCATCTTCCATGGCAAACAACCTGGTCAGGGTGAATTGATGTGTCTGAATCAGCCTCTGTCTTCTTAAAGTAGAGAAGATGGACCAATCCAGGCCTGTGTGGAGAGCTGTTCCTGGGTGCCTATGGTTGATATACCATTCTAACTTCTGAATGTGTCACAGGATGTTGGGGCAGCCTCCATCTCATGGGAACCTTGGAAGCAACTGTTAGGACAAAGTGGTTACCGAGGCAGTGACCATATTCAGTTCCTGAAAGAAGTGACCTCACTTCACTTCCTTGGTGATGTAATTCTCTGAACTTGGGATCCAGGAAGCCAGGCACCCAGAGTCAGTCTCACTCTGAGTCCCAGTGGGCTAACTTGTTTGCTTTTCCCAAAGACATAGTCAGTCTTTCTTGGTACCTACTGATGTGAGGATGGCCAAATTCCAGCAGAGCTCTGAAGAGGGGCCTTTCCTGAGAAAGTAGGTAGTGGCAAACCACTGGCTCCTGACAACTTCACAGAATTGGCCAAGGAGACCAGAACTGAAACAGGACAGGACATTTTTGGGGAACATAATATGGCCCACCAGTCAGAAGACACTCCGGATAATCACAGACCTACTTGGGGGAAAGAATTGCCTTTGCCATTGTAGGTGTGAGTTTGTGTTTTTTTCTGATGTTCTGAGAATAGCTAGGAAAGGTGGTTTGTTTGGTTTGGAGTGGACTATTTCTAGTAAGTCGTTTGACATGGTGAGTGTTTCTATGTCTGTGTATTCCACTGTATCCGTTGTTGTAGACATTAGAAAAGACAATGCATCAATGGATGTGTTGTCTCTAGTTGAAAGCTTCCCAGCATTCTTACTGCCCAATTGATGAATGGACTGCAGCTTGCCTTATGGATGGGCAACATCTACTATCTTCTTAAGTTCCTGTTTTCTTCGTGTTTTCCAGACACTCTCCAGAATAGGCTCATGGTTTTGAGTCCCAGATATGTAACACCACAAGGCTCTGTGACATGGCCATGTACTGGATAGCTTAAGGGAATGGGAGCATCTCAGAAAAATCAGATATCAGTGTGACCAGTAAAGTCTCAGTGGAGAAACCCTTCTTTGGGCCATTTGCTTACTTCTGTTTCTATTACCCTGAATGTCAGGAAAGTCTTTGCCTCAGGCCACCCTGTTGTGTAGCCTTAAGACGACTGTTTTCATATGGAAATGAATGGACATCACCTGTGGCTCTTTGCTTAATTGCTTTGGAATGGAATGTGTCTGATTCAGCCTCTTGTCCTTGAATGAGGTTGTGGCTTAGATTCTCAGCACCTGATGGATCTAAAGAAAGATCCCATGTGATTTCAAAACCAAAATGACAAAAAGAGAAGTCATTGTGGATGAATATTTTTGCCTTCTTGTTTTATGTTCCTGACCTCCATCAAGTGAGAATAGGGATCCTTTGGGTCAAATGAGTCTTTGAAATCCCTGCAGAGGCTAGCCCATATGTGCTTGGGTTTTCTCATGACTCCAAATCACATCAAGAATTTATAGGCTTCAGCCAGTAGGCCTCAAATTGGAGAAGCGGAACACTTTAACAGCAGCAATATTTGATCACTCCTGGTTCACAGGAATAGTGTTCAGGCCACCATGTTTTTAGGCAAATGAGGGGCAAGTGAGCTTATTTTGGACACTACCTTGTGCTCATTGAAATCTCCAGCTAGAGGTTATGATGAGTGTCTACAAGGAAGAAGATTATGGCCCTGTGGGAGTGATTTCATTTTAATTTTGGTCATTTTTGTGGCAGTTGAAAGGGATGACTGGGTCCACCTGGGCTTGAACTCTGGTATGATTTACCCTTAGAGACTGAGTTCTGGAACTGACCTCAGAGAAGTATTGCCATGAATTGTGTTGGGATTTTAGGAAGCCACGCATGAGACTCACTCTTGGAAACTGAGATCTAGGCCCAGGGTGGCTTTCCACAGAGGCCTGGGAATCTCAGCCAGAATATCACATGATTTTATTCTGAAAGACTTGGTAGCCATAGTTGAGAGTCAAAACACACATGGACCTCACATTGTAGACGTCAATTGGCCTGGCTTCATGTGACCTGTTGGCAACTCTTAGAGAAGCCTTGTCTTTAGAGTTCTCCAGAGCATTCATTGAAATGAGCTTTCTCAACACTTAACGGTTCCTGAATGAATTGAAACCCACAGTGCCTCTAACTTCATCCTTGAAAACTTGCTAGATAAATACCATAAAATTTTGGAAATTCCCATGACCAGGTGGCACTGCAGAAACGTTGGATGTCCTGTTGCTGATCATGTGTATACCAGAAAGTGCCTTGTTTGACTGGGTTTCAGAAAATGGTGTAGAATACGAGATGCCAGGAATTTGGAGCCTGCTGAGTAGTGGGCCTAGAGCAGTGGTGGGGAGGTGTGTGATGAAACATCATGGTGGGGCCATGTGGATCGGCTATCGGCTTACAAATGGCTTGTGACTGATATGGCGCAGCCCCCTTTCCCTTGTATGTAAAGGCATCTTGTTATATGGAGAGGTTTCAGGGCAATGTTCATAATCAGGTTGCTATGGTTATTGGGACAAGCTATGTGGGATAGAAGCCTGGTTGGTACATTCTCCTGCAGACGCTAACCCACCCCACGTGACAGAACACCCTCCAGCACTGTATCCCAGATGAACTTCTTATATTGTGTGAAGCAAGTACCAAATTCCCAGTGTAGCAGCAAGAAACACCACGAAAATTGGAGGATGATCAAATGTCTTCACTGTCCCCACCGGGAGACACTTAGCCTCCAGTGGACACAGTTTACCTACAAAGAGAAAATTGAGCACTGCTTCCTCATGTTCATTGAAATATAAGAAATCATGTCTTCCAGGTCACATAGATGCAGACCCAGCTTTTATGGTCTCACGACAAAGGAAGCCAAAGCTCATGACAACAACATATATTTCAAGTGCCCAACCTCAGAAGCCGTATTCCAAGAAGTCTTAAGCCAGCAGAGCTCTTTGTTTGTGGAGTGTTTACCCTGTCCTTTACTTTTGGAAACGCCTCTACCACCTCCAAGGTTGTGAACTCCCGAGCCTATTCCATTAAATATATGTATTCATAGATTTTCACACTTTTCTACTATAATTGTGTCTTACTTCGGTGAAGGTAATGTCAAGGCATTGTTCTGGATGTGAGTGGGAAGATTTTTGTGTAGCACATATTTACACACACACTGGATTCATTTTTCAATTTTTATTTTGAAATACTGAATCCCTGACACTAACCCATACCCTACTAGACTCTGAATTATGATCCTAATATGATGGTGAAAAATAACCCAAAAAGAATAGAATACAAGCAGTTCAGAGGAGGCATGGTGTATAGTTGGAATTGCCTTTTGCATTATATTTTGTAGGAGTTATAAATCTAGTCAATTTTTTGTTGAAATAGTTCTACATGTGTTTTTAAAATTAACAAATATATGAATCCCTGTCTCCCTTTCTCTGTAGCCTATTCAGCACATGTATTTTTATATGCACATATAGTATCCTACCTGATATCACTCGTATACACTTGTGAGGTGGCTGAATTTGCAGATGCAAATTGAGAGAAGAGATCACTCCTCCTAAACGCTGTTGGAACTGAAAATTCAACCTATGGGTGAGCTTCCTAGTTGAATAACATTATTCATAATTTCATGTTCAGTATAATTAATATTTTTCAGTCTGTTGATTATATATATTTCATGATAAATTTCTATTGGCATATATATCACTACTTTTTTTATTGGTTGCTCAAAACATTACAAAGCTCTTGACATATCATATTTCATACATTAGATTCAAGTGGGTTATGAACTCCCATTTTTACTCCAAATACAGATTGCAGAATCACATCAGTTAAACATCCATATTTTTACATAATGCCCTATTAGTTAATGTTGTATTCTGCTACCTTTCCTATACTCTACTATCCCCCCTCCCTTCTCTTCCCATCTTTTGTCTCTACCATACCTACTCTAATTCATTTCTCTCGTTGTTTATTTTCCCACAACCTCTAATATGTAATTTTGTGTAACAATAAGGGTCTCTCTCCATTACCATGCAATTTCCCTCTTCTCTCCCTTTTCCTCCCACCTCATGTTTCTGCTTAATGTTAATCTTTTCTTCATGCTCTTCCTCCCTGCTCTGTTCTTAGTTGCTCTCATTATATCAAAGAAGATATTTGGTATTTGTTTTTTAGGGATTGGCTAGCTTCACTAAGCATAATCTTCTCTATTGCCATGCATTTCCCTGCAAATTCCATGATTTTGTCATATTTTAGTGCTGTGTAATCCTCCATAGTATACAAAGGTCACATTTTTTTTTATCCATTCATCTATTGAAGGGCATCTGGGTTGGTTCCACAGTGTAGCAATTGTGAATTGTGCTGCTATGAAAATCGATGTGGCAGTATCACTGTAGTACGCTCTTTTAAGGTCTTCAGGGAATAGTCCAAGAAGGGCAATAGCTGGGTCAAATGGTGCTTCCATTCCAAGCTTTCACAGGAGACTCCATACTCCTTTCCAAATTGGCTGCACCAGTTTCAGTCCCACGAGCAATGTACAAGAGTACCCTTTTCCTCACATCCTCGCCAGCACTTGTTGTTTGACTTCATTATGGCTGCCAATCTCACTGGATTGAGATGGTATTTTAGGGTGGTTTTTATTTGCGTTTCTCTTACTGCTAGAAATGGAGAGCATTTTTTCATGTACTTGTTAATTGATTCTATGTCCTCCTCTGAGAAGTTTCTGTTCAGGTCCTTGGCCCATTGGGTTATTGGTTATATTATTGTCTAATTTTCTGAGTTCTTTGTATACTTTGTATACTCTAGATATTAGGGCTCCATGTGAAGGGTGAGGACTAAAAATTTGTTCCCATGATGTAGGCTCCATATTTACCTCTCTTATTGTTTCTCTTTCTGAGAAAAAAAAATTCAGTTTAAGTAAGTCCCATTTCTTGATTCTTGTTATTAACTCTTGTTCTATGGGTGTCCTATTAAGGAATTTGGAGCCTGACCACACAATATGTAGATCTGAGCCAACTTTTTCTTCTATCAGACGCAGAGACTCTGATTTGAATCTAGCTCCTTGATCCACTTTGAGTTAACTTTTGTGCAGGGCGAGAGGAGGGGATTCAGTTTCATTTTGTTGCATATGGATTTACAGTTTACCCAACACCATTTGATGAAGATGCCATCCTTCCTCCATTGCAGGCCATTAGCTCTTTTATCAGATATAAGATAGTTGTAGCTTTTTGGATTAGTCGCTGTGTCCTCCATTCTGTACCATTGGTCCACCCGCCTGTTTTGGTACCAGTACCATGCTGTTTTTATTATAATTGCTCTGTAATATAGTTTGAAATCTGGTATTGCTATACTGCCTGATTCACACTTCCTGCTTAGAATTGCTTTTGCTATTCTGGGTCTTTTATTTTTCCATTTGAATTTCATAATTGCTTTATCTATTTCTACAAAAAAATTCCTTTGGGATTTTGATTGGCATTGCATTAAACCTGTAGAGAACTTTTGGTAATATAGCCATATTGATGATGTTAGTTCTTCCTATCCATGAACGGGGTATATTTTTCCATCTTCTAAGATCTTATTCTATTTCTCTTTTTAGGGTTCTGTAGTTTGCATTATATAAATCTTTCACCTCTTTTGTTAGGTTGATTCCCAAGTATTTAATTATTTTGAGGAAATTGGGAATGCAGTGTTTTGACTCATTTTTGTTTCAGAAGTTTGTCGCTAATATACAGAAATGCCTTCGATTTATGCATGTTGATTTTCTATCCTGCCACATTGCTGCATTCATTTATTAGTTCTAGTAGTTTTTTCTGTAGACCCTTTTGGGTCTTCTATGTATAGAATCATGTCATCTGCAAATAGTGATAAGTTAAGTTCTTCTTTTCCTATTTTTATGCCTTTAATGTCTTTCATCTCTCTAATTGCTCTGGCCAGTTTTTCGAGAACTATACTGAATAGAAGTGGTGATAGAGGACATCCCTGTCTTGTTCCAGATTTTAAAGGGAATGCCTTCAATTTTTCTCCATTCAGAATGATGCTAACCTGAGGCTTAACATAGATAGCTTTTACAATGTCGAGGTAAGTTCCTGTTATCCCTAGTTTTTAAAATGTTTTGAACATAAAGGAATGCTCTACTTTGTTGAATGTTTTTTCTGCGTCTATCGAGATGATCATATGGTTCTTATCTTTAAGTCCAATGATGTTGTGAATAACATTTATTAATTTCCATATATTGAACCAGCCTTGCATCCCAGGGATGAATCCTAGTTGATCATGGTGCACAATTTTTTTGATGTGCCTTTGTATCCAATTCGCCAGAATTTTAATGAGGATTTTTGCATCTAGGTTCATCAGAGATATTTGTCTGTAGTTTTCATTCTTTGAGGTGTCTTTGTCTGGTTTCAGAATCAGGGTGATGTTGTCCTCATAGAACGAATTTGGCAGAGCTCCCAGTTTTTCTATTTCCTGAATAACTTGAAAAGTAATGGTATTAATTCTTCTTTAAAGGTTTTGTAAAACTCTGCTGTATACCCATCCGGTCCTGGGCTTTTCTTGGTTGGTAGTCTTTTGATTGCTTCTTCTACTTCATCCATTGATATTGGTCTGTTTAAATTGTGTGTTCCCTTATGACTCAGTGTGGGCAAATCATATGACTTAAGAAATTTATCAATGTCTTCACTATTTTTTATTTTATTGGAATACAGGTTTCCAAATAATTTCTAATTTTCTTCTGTATTTATGTAGCATCTGTTGTGATATTGCCTTTTTCATCCCGTATGTTAGTAATTTGAGTTCTCTCTCTTCTTCTCTTCATTAGCATGGCTAAGGGTCTGTCGATCTTATTTATCTTTTTGAAGAACCAACTTTTAGTTTTGTTAATTTTTTCAATAGTTTCTTTTGTTTCAATTTCGCTCTGATTTTAATTATTTCTTGCCTTCTGCTACATTTGCTGTTGTTTTGCTCTTCCTTTTCTAGGGCTTTGAGATAAAGTGTGAGCTCATTTATTTGTTGTTTTTTTTCTTTCTTTCTTTTTTTGAGGAATGACCTCCAGGAGATGAATTTACCTCTTAAAACTTCTTTCATTTTGTCCCATAGAATCTGATATGTTGTGTCTGTATTTTCATTTATCTCTAAGAATTTTTTGATTTCCTCCTTTATGTCTTCTGTAACCCATTGATCATTCAGTAACATATTGTTCATTTTGCATGTAATGTATGATTTTTTCTTTTTTCTTTTATCATTGGTTTCCAGTTTCATTCCATTATGATCACAAAAAATTCATGGTATTATCTCCTCCCCTTTATATTTACTGAGGGTTGCCCTATGGCAAAACATATGGTCTATTTTTGAGAAGGATCCCTGTGCTGCTGAGAAAAAAGTATATCCACTTGATGATGGTTGATATATTCTATATATGTCACTTAAGTCTAGGGTATTGATTGTGATATTGAGTTCTATAGTTTCTTTATTCAACTTTTGTTTGGAGGATCTGTCCAATGGTGAGAGACGTGAGTTGAAGTCACCCATAATTATTGTACTGTGGTCTATTTGATTCTTGAACTTGAGGAGAATTTGTTTAATGAACGTCGCAGCACCATTATTTGCTGCGTGAATATTGATAATTGTTATGTCTTGTCAGTGAATGGTTTCTTTTAACAGTATATAATGTCCTTCCTTATCCCTTTTGATTAAATTAGTCTTGAGGTCGATTTTATTCTATAGGAGGATGGCCACCCCTGCTTGGTTACGAGGACTGTGTGCATGGTATAAATTTTCCCAATCTTTCACCTTCAGCTTGTGTATGTCTTTTCCATTCAGATGTGTCCCCTGGAGGCAACTTATTGTTGGATTTGTTTTTTTTAATTCAAGTTACAAGCCTATGTCACTTTATTGGAGAGTTTAAGCCATTAACGTTTAGAGTAACTATTAATATATGGTTTGTACTGCCACCCATATTTGCTTATATCTTTTTTTTAAATTAGTTTGTTTCTCCATGATTAGCTTTTCCCGCCCTCTGTCATTACTGAGGCACTTCCCACTGATGGTTTACATTGTTGATTTTTCATTTCTTCCTCGTGTAGTGTTTTGCTCAAGATGCTTTCCAATGCTGGTTTTCTGGCTGCATATTCTTTTAGCTTTTGTTTATCATGAAATATTTTTATTTTGTTGTCTTACATTAAGCTTAATTTTGCTGGATACATAATTCTTGGTTGGCATCCATTGTCTTTCAGTGTTTGAAGTACGTTGTTCCAGGATCTTCTCACTTCCAGCATCTGTGATAAAAAAAAACCATTGTTAACCTTTTTGTTTTACCCCTGATTGTAATCTGCCTCCTTTCTCTGGTAGGTTTTAATATTTTCTCTTTGTTTTGTATATTGGATATCTTCATAACAATGTGTCTTGGCATTGGTCTACTGTGATTTTGTGTGCTCAGTGTCCTGTAAGCATCTACAATTTGTTTATCTGTTTCCATTTTTATTTTTGGAAAGTTTTCTCTAATTATTTCATTCAGCAGGTTACTCATTCCCTTGGTTTGAATCTCTGTACCTTCCTCTTTCGGGATGACTCATAAGTTTGTTTTTTTAATGTTATCCCATATCTCTTGGATGTTTTCTCATAATTTTTTACAGCATTTCTTTCTTGGATAGAGTTTTTTCAAGATGATATATTTTGTCTTCATTATCTGACATTCTGTCTTCTACTTGCTCCACTCTGTTAGTGATACTCTCAATTGAGTTTTTAATTTGGTTTATCATTTCCTTCATTTCTAGAATTATTGTTTGATTTTTCTAATAATCTCTATCTCCTGATAAAGATGCTTAATTTCTTATTTTATCTGTTTATGTAATTCATTTTCAATGCGTTCTTTCACTGTTTGTTTTTGTTGTCTCGTATCCTCTTTAATGTTCCATTACATCTGTCTAAGGTATTCCTTGAGTTCTTTATATGACCATTTTTCTGATGACTCCAGATGCTCTTGAATATTTAGGCTGTCCTTCATTGTTTGTACTTTTTTTCTTCCTTGCTTTTTTATGCTGCTCGTGTTACTTCTTGTTCTGTTTGACTACTGAGTTACTGCTTACTCTTATAAATTTATTTGATGCTTGGAAGGAAAGATATTAGAAGGGAAGGGAAGAAGTCACTAAAGAGAATGAGAGTATCCAGGTAGAATTCAAGGAAGGGGTATAATAAAATTGAAAAGAAATGAAAAGACAAAAGAAAAAAATAGAAAATAAAGAAAGAAAATTTTAAGTAATAATGATAATTAAAAAATGAAAATTAAAATTTAAAATAATAATAATAATAATGAAATAAAAAATTAAAAAAATAAAAAACATTAAAAAAGTTAAAGAACAACAACAAAAATGAAAATGAAAGAAAAAGAAAAACATACAAATAATATAATAATAATAATACATGCAGTACTAGAGTTCAATTAACTTCTCTTCCAGTAGGTGGAGCTGTGTGCACTGGGCCAAGCTTCTCCTCTAAATAAGTGGGAACAAATCACTGTGCAGCAGCTCTTCCTCCCAGACTCGGCGGGTCTCCAATCCTGAGTGCCTAGGGCCTTCTCTTGTGCTTCCTCAAGCCAGGCCCCGCTCACCTTTGACGCTCACCACAATACTGGTTACACACCAGGCCTCTGCTCCTGGTAGCCCTGTTTTAATGAACGCCTGGGCACACTCTCCCTGTTTGCCTCCCTCAGACCCTAAGTTTGTAGAGCTTTGTCCTGAGAACCGCCAGCGAATTTTCCTGTCTTCCGGGAGCCATGCCCCTGGTAGGTGGTGTAAGAGACCTCAATTGTCAGCACTGGTGGGAGTGGTAGCCGGGAATTCCACGCCGCAAGTCCCGAGCCAATCCTGTTTCCCTAGGTCTGGCTATCGTGCTCCTGGGAGAGCTGGGAGGGGCCCTTGAGGTTTCCCCGTGGTGTTGAGAGAGATGGCAATGGGATTACACACTTGTCGCGTTGGTTTCAATGAAGTTATCTCCTCCGCCTGTAATGTCAGTTCTATGCCATGGTGGTATCCCATTAAAATGGTGACCGTTTGTTCCCTTTGCTGGGTGACCAATGCAATGGGTGGGTCCTGACTATCTCTCCCAAGCCCCATTTCAATCCTGTGGCCACTGCCTATGAAGGCTCAGTTGTCTTTTAACTCTGTCAATTCAGAAAGCCCAACCAGTTATTTCAGCGGGAATGTTAGTGCTGAGTCACAAAAACCAGACGAATCTAAGCTTGAATGCAGCCAATCCGGGCTCTGTGTGTGTTTTGAGGGGCCCAGACTGTTCGCCCCAGATTCACAACAGGTCAACATTGCCTAGTGATTCTGAGCAAACAGCATTTAGACAGTTTATGACTTCCTATGCCCGTGCAGCTGAAGAGATCAGAGACTTGATTTCTCCATGCCTGCCTTCATAATGGATCTCCTGTATTGCTACTTTTTAATATCTGTGCATGTGCGTGTTTGTATATATATATAAATAAATATATATATATATATATATACACACACTCTTCAGATTTTTCAAAATATGAAATATATGTGTCTTATTATACACTCCCTAAATTCATTCATATTCATATCTGTGGATTTATAATCAACTTTCCACAAGATTATTCTCATAATAATCATCCACCTGCAATACATATTGTTTCCTAGTACTGAAAACTAAATTCAGTGAATGGTGCATACAAACCCTATTATTTCTACATTTACTTAGCCAGTTTAAAATCAATGCAAGTTGATTCCTAGGGGACATGATGTGTATTTTGACTTTCATTTTTATTCAACACTTGTACGTTACTATGTCTTCAGTTTATCCACATCATAGGATATATATTTCAGTCACAAATTAGAAAATTTATAGGCATTTGTTTCACGATCAATCACTTCCTGATTCAGAACACATGCATTCCTCCATGTTTCTTGACTGGTCTTTTCATGAGACTTCTTTCCAAACACATTACTTTCGTTTAACATCATCACTTATAAAGCAAAACTCAAACACCATTCATCATAAATCATAATCCTAATATTACCATTAGATATATAACTGGTTGGAATGAATGATTGTATATCAATATAAGATTTCTTATATATTTTCACATGTCATTTCAATCCATTATTTAAAGTGGAATCAGTTATGTTATTTATTCATAGTATGGTCTATTCATGCATTATCTCTATATTCATAGACAGAGGTTACACCTCTTTGTGCCCCTAATACTAATGTATGCGTCTTCAAATTATTGCTCCCAGAAATGGTGAAAGAAATACTCATGTCACCTGATCTACATATACATTTTATCACAGTAATATTCTGAACAACAAACAAATAAAATATCACACTTATGATTGTACCAAAGCCTAAAAGGAAAGTGAATGTTGATAACTAATAGCATCCATGTCCAGGTTGCCTAATGCTCTCAAATGTCATTCCCATTCATGACGACATATTTGTTTTTTCCTATGATTATATATTCAAACTCAAGCCTGTTGAAAATGTCTAATCCTATCCCTCACTTTTTACTTTGCCTGATTTAGTAATGTCTCTATTGACACCTGCTTTCCTACATATTTTCCCCAGTTCATCATTTTGGCTTACTCTTCACATGTGCTGACATTTACATTCACTCTCTAAACAAAACCCTATTGCTAAAGAAGCTTTTTTTTCCAAATCATATACTCACTCTTCTTCCTAAACCTACTGACTATCTTCCTAATCCTACCAACTATCCCTTTTTGACTGGATGTTCTCTTCTACATTCAATCATCCAAGGTACAAGGTCCTATGCCACTGTATTTCGATTTAACTGAGACAATTGTACAGAACATTATTCAACACTAAGTATCCAAACCAAGGGCCCAATGCCCTTCTGGGCTTCAAATCTTTTTTAGATTCCCGTTTTTATACATATATTTCACCTATATATTCTTATAAATATCACAGGTTCCCAATCCCATTATTCATCCTGCAGAATGATTCCTAACCCAAATCGAAAATATTATTAACCCTAACCATACACTAACTTTGCAGGAGAGCAGGAACAGTGTGGGTATTAAACTACAGGAATCTAGGGGATCTTCACCTGCTGAGAAACTCAAATGTTCATGCAGAAATAATCCCTGGTGAAGATGAAGGCAGCTATGAAGTACCTCAGAAAGCAAAAGTCAACTTCCATGGCAATCATCCTGGTCAGGATGAAGGGTTGTGTCTGAATCATTCTCTCTCTTCTTAATGTATAGAACATGGACCAAACCAGTCCTGTGTGGAAGCTGTTCCCGGGTGCTTATGGTTGATATAACATTCTAACTAGAGAAAGTGCCACATGAAAATCGGGGCAGCCTCCACCTCATGGTACTTTTGGAAGCAACAAAGTGGTTGCCAAGGCAGTGACATCATTCAGATCCTGAAGAAAGTGATCTCACCTCACTTCCTTGGTGAGGGAACTCTCTGAACTTGGGATCCAGGAAGCCAGGCACCCAGAGACAGTCCCTGTTCTAGTCCCAGTGGTCTCACATGTTTGGAATTACCAAGGACAGAGTCAGTCTTTCTTGGTACCTACAGATGTGAGGATGTCCAAATGCCAGGAAACCTCTGAAGAGGGGCTTTCCCTGAGAAAGCAGGTAGTGGATCATTTTCTGAGAATAGGTAGGAAAGGCGGTTTGTTTGGTATGGTGTGGAATATTTCTATTAAGTCCTTTGACAAGGTGAGTGTTTCTATGTGTGTGTATCCCACTGAGTCCATTGTTGTAGACATTAGAAAAGACAATGCATCAATGGATGTGTCCTGTCTAGTAGAAAGCTTCCCAGCATTCATCCTGCCCAATTCATGAGTGGACTCTGGCTTGCCTTATGGATGGGCAACACCTACAAGCTTCCTAATTTCCTGTTTTCTCTCTCAATTCAGCCCACTCTCCAGAATAGTATCATGGTTTTGTGTCCAAGATTTGTACCACCTCCAAGATCTGTGACATGGCTATGTACTGGATAGCTGAAGGAAATGGCTAGCATCTCAGAAATCTCAGATATCTGTTGACCAGGAAAGTCTCAGTGGAGAAACCCTGCTTTGGTCCTTTTGCTTAACTATTGTTCTGTTGAATGTCAGGAAGTTTTTTGCCTCAAGCCACCACTTTGTGAACCCTGAAGAAAACAGTTTTCAAATGGAAATGAATGGGCATCACCTGTGGCTCTTTGCTTAATTGCTTAGGATTGGGATATGTCTGAATCAGCCTGTTGGCCCTGTGTGATGCTGTGGCTTAGATTCTCATCACCTGATGGATCTAAAGATAGATCCCATGCGTGCATCCAAAACCAAAATGGCAAAAAGATCAGATATTGTTGATGAACTCTCTTGCCTTCCTCTGGTAGGTTCCAGATATCCATCAAGTGAGAATAGGGATTCTTTGGGTCAAATGAGTTCTTCAAAGCCCTGCAGAGGCTAGGCCATAGGTGCTTGATTATCATGACTCCAATTCACTTAAAGAATCTAAACCCCAAAGCTAGAAGGCCTCAAGTTGGAGAAGCCAAGCAATATTAAAGGTAGGCCTATTTGATTACTCCTGGTTCACAGGAAGAGAGTCCAGGCCACCCTTACTTTAGGCAAATGCGGTGCAAGGAGCTTATTTTGGACACTGTCGTGGGCTGCATCCCTTATGGAAACCTCCAGCCAGAGGATATAATGAGTGTCTATATGGAAGAAGATGAGGGCCATGTGAGAGTGTTTTGGTTTTAATTGTGGACATTTGTCTGGCGGTTGGAAGAGATCACTGGGTCCACCTAGGCTTGCACTCTGGTGTGATTCCCCTTAGAGACTGAGTTCTTTTACTGATCTCAGAGAATTATTGCCAGGAATTGTGTTGGAATTTTAGATGGCCATGCATGAGAGTTGCCCTTGGAAAGTGACATCTAGGCCCTAGTTGACTTTCCACAGAGCACAGGGAATCTCAGCCAGAATAACACATGATATTATTCTTAAAGACTTGGCAGCCATATTTGAGAGTCAAAACACACATGGACCATACTTTGTAGACCTCAATGGGCCTGGCTTAATCTGACTTTTGGCCACTTTTGGAAGCCTTGCCTGTAAGAATTCTCCAGAGTTTTCATTTAATGGTTTCTGAGTGAATTGAAATCCACAGTGCCTCCAACTTCATCCTTGAAAATTGGCTATATCAATATCATGAAATTTTTGAAATTCCCATGACCGGGTAGCACTGGAGAACATTTGGATGTCCTCTTGCTGATCATGAGTATACAGGACAGTGCCTTGATTGACTGGGTTTTATGAAAATGGTGTAGAACAGAGATTCCAGTAAGTTGGATCTTGCTGAGTAGTTGCTCTAGAGCAGTGGTTGGCAGGTGTGTGATAAAACATCTGTGGTGGGGGCATGTGGATCTGCCATTGGCTTCCAAATGGATTGTGACTGACATTTTGCAGTCAGTAGAACCTTATATGTAAAAGCATATTGTTATATGGAGAGGTTTCAGGGCAATGTTCAGAATCAGGATGCTATGGTCAATAGGGCAAGTTATGTGGGATAGAAGCCTGGTTGGTGCATTCTCCTGCAGAACTCGACACACCACACTTGACAGAACTCACTTCAGCACTGTGTCCCAGGTGAACCCTTGTATTTAATGAAGCAAATACCAAACTCCCAGTGCAGCAGCAAGAAACACCACGAAAGTGGAGGATGACCAAATGAATTTACAGTCCACACGGGGAGACACCTAGAATCCAGTGGCCACAGTATACCTACAAATAGAAAATTCAGCACTGCTGCCTCATGTTTATTGGAAAATAAGAAACCATGTCATCCAGGTCACATAGATGCAGAACCAGATTTGATGGTCTCACTACATATGAAGCTAATGCTTCTGACAACAGCATATATTTCATTGCCCAACCTCACAGGCAGTTTCTTCAGATGTTAGGCTGGCAGAAATTCATGTTTTTGGAGTGATTACCCTGTCCCTTACTTTTGGAAACTCCTCTACCAACTCCAAATTTGTGAACTTCTGAGCATTTTCCATTCCACATATGTATTCACAGATTTTCTAAATGTTCTCCTCTAATTGTGTCTTATGTACGGCGAAGGTAATGTCAAGGCATTATTCTGAATGAGAGTGGGAAGATTTTTGTGTAGCACATATTTGCATACACATTGGATACATTTTCCAATTTTCCATTCGAAATACTGAATCCCTGACACTAACACATGCCCTACTAGACTTTGACTTCTTATCCTAATTTGATGGAGAATAATAACCCAAACAGAATACAAATACAAGAGGTTCACAGGAGGCATGGTGTATAATTGGACTTGCCTTTCGTATGATAAATTGTAGGTGTTATAAATCTAGCGAATTTTAATTGAAATAGTTCTCCATGTGTTTTCAAAGTTAACAAATATGTGAATAACTGTCTCCCTTTCTCTGTAGCCTATTCATCACATGTATTTTTATAAGCACATACAGAATTCTACCTGGTATCAGTCGTACATTTGGTGAGGTGGCTGGCTTGGCAGACACAAATTGTGAGAAGAGATCACTCCTACTTAACGCTGTTGGAACTGAAAATTCAACATATGGATGAGCTTTTTAGTTAAACAACATGAATCCATGTACATTTAAATGAATATTTTTGGATCTGTGGATGATATATATTTCATGGTGAATTTCAATTCACATACATAATGCTACTTTTTAATGTCTGTGTGTGTGTGTGTCTGTGTGTATATATATATATATATATATATATATATATATATATATATATATATATATTCACTCTCCAGATTTTTCAAAATATTTAGTATATTTTTCTTTTTATACCCTCCCTAAATTCATTCATATTCATGTATGTGGATTTATAATCAACTTTTCACAAGATTATTCTCAGAAATATTCCTCCACCTGAAATACATATTTTTTTCCTTCTACTGAAAACTAACTTTGGGGGATCACATGATGGCGGCGAATGGAGTGCATTACCCCCATGTACCACGTCACTGTGCGGGAAAATGACGAGTTAGAACGGCTAAAACCTATCTTTTTAGGAATTTCCAGCAAATTTGGGGTGCTCCAAAACCTAGTGGACATATATCCATCTCACGAGGATCAGCTATGGGGGCTCAAACGCGAGTGATTTTTCCGCACGGAGGGTCATGCTGCTTATTCAGCAAATTGCCCTGCAGCTAGGGTTTGTGGCGCGCACTGGGAAAAGACGAAATAGCATCGCAAATATACAGTGGTGCGGATTCTATGGGCCTCTGCCCGCTATGCAATTACTGTGCTCAGTGCTGAATTCTGGGATTGAGACGGGGATGGATGTGGTCCAATTCCGTTCTCCATACCGGTCAGACCACAGAGGAAGCCAGCGTCCACCATCTTGAAGAGCTGACGTCACCATCCCTGTTTTCGACTGATCGCAGCTCATTCAGCTATAGAACAGGTAATTTCAGGATTCCATTCACCTTTGCTTCGCAGACAAATTACTCAGGCTCAGTGCTAAAGAACCCGCAGAAACTGCGTCTTGGAGCCTGCTCCTATTAGAACATACACTGAGCCCAGAGCGGCCAAATTTGGCCTCCCTGAACTGATCTGGCCCAGGGCTCAAGAACCCGTGGAAACTGCTTCCCGGTCCGGGTCTTGCTGAATAATGTGGAGGTAAATATCAACCGAGCCTTCATAGGCAGTGGCAACAGGATTGAGACGAGGCTTGTGAGGGCAAGTCAGGACTCACCCATTGCTTTGGTCACCCAGCAAAGGGAACGAAATGCTGCCTTTTGCATGGGATACCAACATGGCAGAGATCTGATGTCATCAGAAAGCAGCGGAGGAGATAACTTCATTAATACCAGCGGTGACAGAAACAGTTGGTCTCCTGGTAAAGAAAGTGAGTCAGAAACACTCGAGTCTCTCTCACTTTGTCATCAAGCCAGAGGGGCAGAGCAGAGCCGCTGCCCATGCCTGGAACAGGCCCAGCGACACACCTGCATGATACTCACTTCACTCCAATTGGAATAGAGGCAGAGGAGAGCCACCACAGGTGCCCAGAACAGGCCTAGCGACCAGCAGGCATGGTAGTCACGTCACCTCAATTGGAGTAATTGCAGAGCAGAGCCTTCTCCAGCACCTAGTAAAATCCAAGTGGCCCACCGGCATGGTAGTCACATAACCCCAATAGGAGTAGGCGCAGAGCAGAGTCTTTGCCCATGGTGCCCGGAACAGGCCCAGCAACCTGCCGGCTTCGTAGTCACGACACCCCAATTGGAGTAGCGGCAGAGCAGAGCCACCACCCGCGCCCTCAAGGTAGACAAATCTGCACCCGACCAGCAGAAGAGGCCCAGCGGCCTGCCAGCGCGGCAGACACTTCACCCCATTTGGAGTAGGGGCAGAGCAGATCCATCGCCCATGCCCGTAAGGTAGGCAGACCTGCGACCGACGGCAGAACAGGCCCACCCACCCGCCGGCATGGTAGTCACGTCACCCCAATTGGAGTAGGGGCAGAGCAGAGCCGCCGCCCGCGCCTCTAAGGTAGGCAGACCTGAGACCAACTGGCAGAACACCCCAGGGGTCCATGGGTGTGGTACACACGTCACACCAATTAGAGGAGGGGCTTAGCAGAGCCGCTTCCCACGCCTGCAGGGTAGGCAGACCTGCGACCGATCAGGAGAACAGGCCCAGCGGCCCATCAGCATGGTAGATAGATCACCCCAATTGGAAGAGCACAACAGCCACACCCCGCACCTGCAAGGAAGACTTTTCAAATATACAAGAGCAATATAAATATATAGGGGGAAAATTTAAAAATCACAACAGTTTCACCAAGCAGAAAGAAACGCGAGCCGTATGAAAAGACAAAGAAAAAAGGACCACAAGCAATGCAGGTCAACACAACTTTAGAAGAGGTAATAGCTGCAGCAGATGGAATGTCAGATAAAAAACTCAGGATATACATGCTTCAGATAATCTCGAGTCTCAAGGAAGACATTAGACAGCAAAATCAGACAATGAAAGATCACTTCGACAATGAATTACACAAACAAATCCAAGAAGCAAAAGATCAATTATACAGGGAGATAGAAGTTGTAAAAAATGACAAACAGAAATCCTAGAAATGCAGGAAGCAATAAAACAACTTAAAAACTCAATTGAGAACACTACCATCAGAGTAGAACACTTAGAAGATAGAACATCAGACAATGAAGACAAAGTATTTCAACTTGAAAAGAACATAGACAGCTCAGCAAGACTGTTAAGAAACCATGAACAGAACATCCGTGAAATATGGGATAACATAAAGAGACCAAACTTAAGAGTCATTGGGATACAGGAAGGTATAGAGGTCCAAACCAAAAGAATGAGCAATGTATTTAATGAAATAATACGAGAAAACTTCCCAGACTTGAAGAATGAGACAGACTCCCAAGTCCTAGAAGCCAACAGGACGCCGAATGTGCAAAATCATAAGAGATCCACACCTAGACGCATTATAATGAAGATACCCAACGTACAGAATAAAGAGAGAATTTTAAAAGCTACAATTGAAAGGAAGCAGATTACATTTAGGGGTAAAGCAATCAGGATAACAGCTGATATTTCAAAACAGACTCTGAAAGCTAGAAGATCCTTGAAATATATGTTTTTGTCAGGAGCTTTAGCTTCATTTCTAGTGAAAGCATCAAAGCTGTGTCTGCATCTATGTAACCTGGAGAACATGGTTTCTTATTTTCCAAAAGACATGAGGCGGCAGTGCTGAATTCACTCTTTGTAGGTAAACTGTGGCCACTGAAGGCTAAGTGTCTCCCCGTGTGGACTGTGAAGCCATTTGTTCATCCTCCACTTTTCATGGTGTTTCTTGCCGCTGCACTGGGAGTTTGGTATTTGTTTCACTAAATAAAATGAGTTCAACTGAGACCCAGTGCTGGAGGGAGTTCTGTCATGTATGGTGGGTCAGGGTCTGCAGGAGAATTCACCAACCAGGATTCTATCCCACATAGATTGCCCCCTTGATCATAGCAACCTGATTCTGAACATTGCCCTGAAAATCTCCATATAAAAAGATGCCTTCACATGGAGAGGTTTCAGACATATAAGGTTCTGCTGGATGCATCATGTCAGTCTGAAGCCCTTTGGAAGTAATGGCAGATCCACATGGCCCCACAAGAGATGTTTTATCACACACCTGCACACCACCTGCACACACACCACTATTCAGTAGGCTACAAGTTACTGGCATTTCTGTTCTACACCATTTTCATGAAACCCAGACAATCAAGGCACTATCTGGTACACTCATGATGAGCAAAAGGACATCAAAGGTTCTCCAGTGCCACCTGGTCATTGGAATGGCAAAAAATTCATGGTATTTATGTAGCCACTTTTCAAGGATGAAGTTGGAAGCACTGTGGGTTTCAATTCATTCAGGAACCATTAAATGGTGAGGAAGCTCATTTCAATAAAAGATCTGGAGAACTCTCACAGGCAATTTTTCCCAAGGAGTGAGCTAGATCTCAGTTTAGAAGGGCGAATCTCATTAGTGGCCTATTCCACTGCCACACAAATGACCGCAATTGAAACCAAAACACTCCCACATGACCCTCATCTTCTGCCATAGAGACACTCATCATAACCTCTTGCTGCAGGTTTTCATGAGGGATGCAGCCCAAGACAGTGTCCAAAATAAGCTCACTTACCCCTCAATTGCCTAAAGTCAGGGTGGCCTGGACACCCTTCCTGTGAACCAGGAGTGATCAAATAGGCCTGCCCTTAATACTGCTCTGCTTCTCCATTTTGACTGTACTGATTGTTGAGTATAAATTCTTTGTGTGAATTGGAGTCATGAGAAAATCCAAGCACCTATGCATTTGCCTCTTCAGGGCTTTGAAAAACTCATTTGACCCAAATGATATCTATTCTCACTTGATAGACGTCAGGACTTACAGAGGAAGGCAAGAGACTTCATCCACATTGACTGCTCTTATGGCCATTTTGGTTTTGGATTCAGAGATGGGATCTTTCTGTAGATCTGTCAGGTGCCGAGAATCTAAGCCCCAGCCTCACATAGGGCCAAGGGGCTGATTCAGACACATCCCTTTTGAAGCAATTAAGCAAACAGCCACAGGTGATGCCCATTCATTTTCATTTGAAAACTGTTTTCTTCAGGCTTTACAAAGGGGTTGCCTGAGGCAAAGAAATTCCTGACATTCAGGGCAACAGAACAAAAGGTTAGCAAAAGGCAGAAAGCAGGGTTTCTCCACTGAGGCTTTACTGGTCGCACTGATATCTGAGTTTTCTGAGATGCTCCCATTGCCTTCAGCTATCCAGTACATGGCCATGTAACAAAGCTTGGAGGCGGTACATATCTTGGACACCAAACCATGAGACTATTCCGGAGAGTGGCCAGAATTCAGGAAGAAAACTGGAGCTTAGGAAGATAGTAGGTGTTGTCCATTCATAAGGCAAGCTGCAGTCCATTCATCAATTGCGCAGGATGAATGCTGGGTAGCTTTCTACTAGACAGGGCACTTCCATTGATGCATTCTCTTTTCAAATGTCAACAACCACGGACACAGTGGGATACACTTTTAGAAACCCTCGCCATGTCAAACGACTTTCTAGAAACAATCCACTCAAAAACAAACAATCCACCATCCCTACCTATTCTCAGAACATGAGACAAAACCACAAACTCACACCCACACCCACAAAGCACCTCCTTCCCAGAAGTAGGTCTTTGATTATCCGGAGTTTCCTCTGACTGGTGGGCCATACCATGTTCCCCCGAAATGGCCTGTACTTTCTCAGATTTGGTGTCTTTGCCAGAACAACTACCTGCTTTCTCAGGAAACACCTGTCTTCATAGCTTTCCTGGCATTTGGCCATCCTCACATCAGTTGGTACCAATAAAGACTGACTCTGTCCTTGGTAAATCCAATCAAGTGTGCCAACTGGGACTGGCACTGGCTCTGGGGGCCTAGCTTCCTGGTTCCCAAGTTAAGAGAGTTCCACTACAAAGGAAGTGAGGTGAGGTCACTTTTTTCAGGAACTGAATGAGGTCACTGCCTTGGCAACTACTTTGCCCTAACAGTTGCTTCCAAGGGTCCCATGAGATGGATGCTGCCCCAATTCCTGTGACATTTTTACAAGTTAGAATGGTATATCAACCATAGTCACCCAGGAACAGCTCTCCACACAGGCTTGGTTTGGTCCATCTTCTCTACATTAAGAAGAGAGAGGCTGATTCAGACACAACCCTTCATCCTGACCAGGCTGTTTGCCATGGAAGATGACCTTTGCTCTCTCAGGTCCTTCATACCTGGCTACATGTTTTCCAGGGATAATTTCTGCATGGACCATTGAGGTTCTAAGTAGGTGGAAGATCCCCTACATCCCTGCATTGTAAGACCAACTCTGTTCCAGCTCTTCTGTAATGTTATATTGAGGGAACAGTGTATGGTTATGCTTAATAACCAGTTCGATTTGGGTTAGGAATCATTCTACGGGATGTATAATGGTATTGGGTAACTGCAATACTTACAAGAATATATAGGTGAAATATAAGTATGAAAACAGAAATCCAGGTAAGATTTGAAGTCCAGAAAGTCATTGGGTCCTTGATTGGATTACTTAGCTTGAATTACGTTCTGCACAGGTATCTCAGATAAATTGATATACAATGGCATAGGAACTTGTACCTTGGATGATTGAATGTAGAAGAGAACATCCCCTCAAACAGAGATAGTCAGTAGGATCAGGAAGATAGTCGGTAAGTATCGGAAGAACAATGAGTATAGGATTTGGACCAAAAGTTATTTAGCAATAGGGTTTCGGTTAGAGAGTGAATTTCAATAACAGCACATGTGAAGGGTCTCTAACAATGATGAAGTGGGGAAAATATGTAGGAATGCAGATATCAGTAGAGACATTAGGAAATCAGGCAAAGTATAAAGTGAGTGATAGGATTAGATATTTTCAACAGGGTTGAGGTTGAACATATAATCTTAGGAAGAAACAAATATGTAGTCACCAATCGGATTGACATTTGAGAGCATAAGGCACCGTGGACATGGATGTTTTTAGTAATCCATGTTCACTTTCTATTTAGGATTTTGTAGAATCATAAGTGTGACCTTTGAATTTTGTGTCTAGAATACTACTGTGATGAAATGTATATGTAGATCAGGTGACATGAGTATTTCTTCCACCATTTCTGGAAGCAATATTTTGAAGATGTATAAATTTGTATTGGGGCTACAAAAAGGTGCACCCTGTGTCTATGAATACAGAGGAAATGCATGAATAGACCATACTGTGAATAAATAATAAAACTGGTTTCAACTTGAAATAATAGATTGAAATAAATTTGAAAACAAATAAGAAATCTTATATTAATATACAATCATTCATTCCAACCCATTATACATCTAATGGAAATATGAGGATTTTGGTTTATCATGAAAAGTGTGTGACTTTGCTTCAAATTGATTATGAAAATCGAAAATAATTTGTTTGGAAAGAAGTCTCATGAAAAGACCAGTCAAGAAACCTGGAGGAATACATGTGTTCTGAAGCAGGAAGCGATTGAAAGTGAAACAAATGCCTATAAATTTGCGAAATTTTTGATGAAATATATGTCCTATGATGTCCATAAACTTAAGAAAGAGTAATGTACCAGTGTGGAATAAAAACGAACGTCAAAATACACAACACGTCCAATAGAATTCTACATGCATTGATGTTAAACTGGTTCAGTTACTGTAGAAATATTAGGATTTGAAGGCACCAATCACTGTAGTTAGTTTTCAGTACTAGGAAACAAATATGTACTTCAGGTGGATGAATATTTCTGAGAATAATCTTGTGAAAATTTTATTATAAATCCACATACATGAACATGAATGAATTTTGGGACTCTAAATAAGACACAAATATTTCATATTTTGAAAAATATGGAGACTATATATATATATATATATATATATATATATATATATATATATATATTATATATACACACACACACACACACACAAAACACACACACAGACTTTAAAATGTAGTAATATATGCCAATCAAAATCCATCATGAAATATATATCATCCACAAATGCAAAAATATATATTTTACAGAATATGGATTTATGTATAATTTTGTTCAACTAGGAAGCTCACCCATAGGTTGAATATTCAGTTCCAAAGCGTTTAGGAGGAGTGATCTCTTCTCACAATTTGTATTTGCTGAGGAAGCCACCTCACAAAAATATAGGTGTGATACCAGGTAGCTTTCAGTATGTGCATATAAAAATACATATGTTGAATAGGCTACAGAGAAAGGGAGTCAGTAATACACATATTTTGAATTTTAAAAACACATGGAGAACTATTTAATTAAAAATTGACTAGATTTATAACACATAAACTTTATCATGTAAAAGGCAAGTCCAAATATACATCATGCCTCCTTTGAACTGCTTGTATTTATATTCTGTTTGTGTTATTTTTCTCCATCATATTAGGATTAGTAGCCAGAGTCAAGTAGGGTATGGGATAGTGTCAGGGATTCTGTATTTTGAATGGAAAATTGGAAATTGTATCAAATGTGTGTGCAAATATGTGCAACCCAAAACTTCCCACTCTGATCCAGAACAATGCCTTGACATTACCTTCGCTCCAAGGAAGACACAATTAGAGGAGAAGAGTTAGAAAATTTGTGAATACATGTCTGGAATGGAAAATGCTCAGGAGTTCACAAACTTCGAGATGGTAGAGGAGTTTCCAAAAGCAAGGGACATGGTAAACACAACACCAACATGGAGCTCTTCTGGCCTAAAGACTGTTTGAGAAACTGCATGTGAGATTGGGCACTTGAAATATAAGTTGTTGTCAGAAGTTTTAGCTTTCTTTCTAGTGAGACCATCAAAGATGGGTCTGCATCTATGTGACCTGGACGACATGTTTTCTTATTTTCCAATGAACATGGGGCAGCAGTGCTGAATTCTCTCTTTGTAGGTAAACTGTGGCCACTGGGGGCTTAGTGTCTCCCCGTGTCGCTGTGAAGACATTTGGTCATCCTCCACTTTTCGTGGTGTTTCTTGCTGCTGCACAGTGAGTTTGATATTTGCTTTACAAAATACAAGGAGTTCAACTGGGACACAGTGCTGCAGGGAGTTCTGTCACTTGTGGTGGGTTAGAGTCTGCAGGAGAATGCACCATCCAGGCTTCTATCACTCATTGCTTGCTACATTGCCCCCTTTTCCATTGCAACCCAATTCTGAACATTGCCCTGAAACCTCTCTATATAACAAGGTGCCTTTACATAAATGGGTCTGCTGGCTGCTGCAAGTCAATCACATGCTATTTGGAAGCCAATGGCAGATCCACATGGCCCCACCACAGATGTTTTGTCACACACCTGCCCACAACTGCTCAAGGCGCACTACTCAGAAGGTTCCAACCTACTGTCATCTCTGTTCTATGCCATTTTCATGAAACCCAGTAAATCAAGGCCCAGTCTGGTACACTCATGATGAGCATCAGGAGATCTAACTGTTCTCCAGTGCCACCTGGTCATGGGAATTTTAAAAATTTCATGGTATTTATCTAGCCATTTTTCAAAGAGGAATTTGGAGCCACAGTGGGTTTCAATTCATTCATGAAACATTAAATGTTGTGGAAGCTCATTTCAATGAGAGATCTGGAGAACTCTCACAGGCAATGCTTCCCAAAGAGTGGCCTAAAGGTCACATGAGGCCAGGCCCATTGAGGTCTACAATGTGAGGTCCATGGGTGTTTTGACTCTCAAATATGCCTGCCAAGTCTTTCAGAATAAAATCCAGGTATATCCTGGCTGACATTCTCAGTGCTTTGTGGAAAGCCACCCTGGGCTTAGATCTCAGTTTCAAAGGGCAAGTCTAATGCGTGGCCTCCTAAAATCCCAACACAATTCATGTGAATACTTCTCTGAGGTCAGTTCCAGAACTCAGTCTCTAAGGTGAATCAAACCTGAGTTAAAGCCCAGGTGGACCCAGTCTTATCTTCCAACAGCCAAATAAATGACCACAATTAAATCCAAAACACTCCCACATTGCCCTCATCTTCTTCCATATAGACACTCATCATTACCTCTGGCTGGAGGTTTCCATGAGGGGTAAAGCACAAGACAGAGTCTGAAATAATCTAACTTGCCCTCATTTGCCTAAAGTCAGTGTGACCTGGACACCCTTCCTGTAAACAAGGAGTGATTTAATAGGCCTGCCACTAATACTGCTCTGCTTCTCCAATTTGAGGCCTACTGACTGTCATGTATAGATTCTTTATGTGATTTGGATTCATTAGAAAACCCAAGCACATATGGGCTAGCCTCTGCAGGGCTTTGAAGAACTCGATTAATTCAAAGGATCCCCAAATTCACTTGTTTGAGGTCAGGAACCAAACAGAGAAAGGCAATAAACTTCATCTACAATGACTGATTTTTTAGACATTTTGGTTTTGGATGAACACATGGGATCTTTCTTAAGATCCATTAGGCGCTGAATATCTAAGACACAGCCTCACACACGGCCAAGAGGCTGATTCACACACATATCTCTCAAAGCATTTTAGCAAACAGCCACAGGTGATGCCCATTCATTTCCATTTGAAAACTGTTTTCTTCAGGATTCACAAAGGGGTGTCTGAGGCAAAGACCTTCCTGACATTCAGGGCAACAGAGGAATAGGGAAGCAAAAGGCCCAAAGCCGGTTTTCTCCACTGAGACTTTCCTTGTCACACTGGTATCTGAGTTTTCTGAGATGCTCCCTTTCCTTTCAGCTATAGAATACATTGGCCATGTCACAGAGGTTGGAGGTGGTACATAACTTGGACAAAAAACCATGAGCCTACTCTGGAGAGTGGCCAGATTCAGAAAGAAAACAGGAACTTAGGAAGATAGTACGTGTTGCCCATTGATAAGGCAAGTCACAGTCCATTCATAAATTAGGCAGGATAAATGCTGGAATTCTTTCTACTAGACAGGACACATCCATAGATGAATTCTCTTTTCTAATGAATACAACCACGGACACAGAGAGTTACACAGATATAGAAACACTCACATTGTCAAAGGAATTACTAGACACAGTCCACTCCAAACCCAACAAACTGCCTTTCCTACTTATTCTCAGAACATGAGAAAAAACCACAAACTCACTCCCACACCCACAAAGACACCTCCTTCCCCCAAGTAATTCTGTGACTATCCTGAGTGTCGTCTGACTGGTAGGCCATACTATGTACCCCCAAATGGCCTGTCCTGTCTCAGATATGGTCTCCTTGGCCAAATCTGTGACGTTGTCAGGAGCCAGAAATGGGAAAGTACCTTTTTCTCAGGAAAGGCCCCTCTACAAAGCTCTCCTGGCATTTGGCCATCCTCACATCAGTAGGTTCCAGGAAACACTGATTCTGTCCTTGGTAAATCCAAACAAGTGACCTCAATGGGACTGGGACTGGGACTGGCTCTGGTTGCCTGGCTTCTGCACACAAGTTCAGAGAGTTCCATCACCAAGGAAGAGAGGTGAGATCACTTACTTCAGGTAGTGAATGAGGACACTGCCTTGGCAATCACTTTGTCCTAACAGTTGCTTCCAAGGGTCCCATGAGATAGAGGCTGCCCCTACTTCCTGTGACACTTTCACAAGTTAGAATGGTGAATCAACCATAGGCACCCAGGAACAGCTCTCCACACAGGCCTGGTTTGGTCCATTTTCTCTACATTGAGAACAGAGAGGCTCATTAAGATACAACCCTTCATCCTGACCAGGTTGTTTGCAATGGAAGATGAGTTTTGCTCTTTAAGGTCCTTCATAGCTGCCTATATCTTCTCCAGGGATCACATCTGCATGGACCTTTGAGTTTTTCAGCATATGGAATATCCCCTACATTCCTGTATTGTAAGACCAACACTGTCCCTGGTCTTTTGTTAAGTGAGATTGTGGGAACAGTGTATGTTTAGGGTTTAATAACATGTTTGATTTGGGTTAGGAATCATTCTGCTGGATGAATAATGGTATTGGGAACCTGTGATATTTATTAAAACATAGACATAAAATATAAGTATGAAAACAGAAATCTAGGTAAGATTTGAAGCTCAGAAGGGCATTGAGCTGTTGATTGTGATACTTAGCTTTGAATTATGTTCCGCATATATGTCTCAGATAAATCGATAATCAATGGCATAGGACCTTGTACCTTGGATGATTGAATGGAAAAGAGAACTTCCACTCAAACAGGGAAACTCAGTAAGATTAGGAAGATAGTCAGTAGCTTTCAGAAGAAGAGTGAGTACAGGATTTGGACCAAAAATTCTTTATCAATAGGGTTTCGCTTAGAGAGTGAAAGTAAATATCATCACATGTGAAGAGTCACTCACATGGTGAACTGGGGAAAATATTTAGGAAAACAGACATCAATAGAGACATTAGGAAATCAGGCAAAGTATAGAGTGAGTGATAGGATTAGACATTATTAACTGCATTTAGTTTGAATATATAATTTTAGGAAGAAACAAATACGTAGTCACCAATAGGATTGATATTTGAGACTATTAGGCAAACTGGACCTGGATGTTTTTAGGAATCCATGTTCAGTTTCCATTTAGGCTTTGGTACAATCATAAGTGTGACTTTTGCTTTTTGTGTCCAGAATATTACTGTGATACAATGTATATGTAGATAAGGTGACCTGAGTATTTCTTCCACCATTTCTGGGAGCAATATTTTGAAGATGTATAAATTAGTATTCGGGGAACAAACAGGTGCACTCTTTGTCTTTGAATATGGAGAATATGCATGTATAGACCATACTGTGAATAAATAATATAACTGGTTCCAACTTCAAATAATGGATTGAATTGAAATGTGAAAATATACAGGAAATCTTATATTGATATACAACCATTCATTCCAACCCGTTTTACATCTAATGGTAATATGAGGATTATGGTTTATCATGAAGAGTGTGTGAGTTTTGCTTAAAATTGATTATGGAAATTGAAAATATTTTTTTTGGAAAAAAGACTCATAAAAAGACCAGTCAAGAAACCTGGAGAAATACATGTGTTCTGAAGCAGGAAGTGACTGAAAGTGAAACAAATGCTTATAAATTTGTGAAATTGTAGATGAAATACATATCCTCTGATGTGCATTCACTGAAGGAATAGTAATGTACCAGTGTTGAGTAAAAATGAACGTCAAAATAAACATCATGTCCCATAGGAATCTTCTTGCATTGATGTTAAACTGAGTCAGTTAATGTAGAAATATTAGGATTTGAATGCACCATTCACTGAATTTAGTTTTCAGTCCTAAGAAACAAATATGTATTTCAGGTGGATGAATATTTCTGAGAATAATCTTGTGAAAATTTGATTATAATTCCACATACATGAACATGAATGAATTTGAAAATTTGATTATAATTCCACATACATGAACATGAATGAATTTTGGGACTGTACATAAGACACATCTATTTCATATTTTGAAATATATGGAGAGTGTGCATATATATATATATATATATATATATATATATATATATATATACATATATACAAGAGTGTGTATACACACACACACACACACACAAAACAGACATTAAAAAGTAGCAATATATATGCCAATTGAAATTCTTCATGAAATATATATCATCCACAGATCCAAAAATCTTCATTTTACTGAGCGTGGATTTATGTGTAATGTTGTTTAACTAGGAAGCTCACCCATAGCTTAAATTTTCAGTTACAACATCGTTTAGAAGGAGTGATCTCTTCTCATAATTTGTATCTGCCAAGTCAGCAACCTCACAAAAATGTACGTGTGATACCAGGTAGGATTCTATATGTGCATATAAAAATACATGTGCTGAATATGCTACAGAGAAAGGGAGACAGGAATTCACATATTTGTCAACTTTAAAAACACATTGAGAGAGGGAGGGGCAGATCTGCCAATCGCTCCTTCAAGGTAGGCGGACCTGCGACCCACCGGCTGAACAGGACCAGTGGCCCGCCACCGTGGAAAACACATCGCCCTGGTTGGGAGAGGGGCAATGCCGCCGGGCCTGCAAGGTAGGCAGACCTGTGACCCACAGCAGGACAGGCCCAGCAATCTGCGGAGGGGCAGAGACGCCCTCTGCGCCTGCAAGGTAGGTGGACCTGCAACCACCGACAGACCAGGCCTATGGCCCGCCAGCATGGTAGACACATCGTCCCGGTTGGGGGAGGGGCGGAGCAGCCACAGGCGCCTGCAAGGTAGACAGACCTGCAAGGGACAGACAAAACAGACCCAGTGGCCCGCGGATGGTCAAAGCTGCCGCCCACGCCTGCAAAGTAGCCCGACTTGCGACCCACTGGCAGAACAGGCCCAGTGCCTGCAGAGGGGCAGAGTTGCTGCTCGCACCTTCAAGGTAGGCGGACCAGCTACCGACTTACAGAACAGGCCCAGCAGCCTGCTGGTGTGGTAGGCACATTGTCCCAATTGTAGGAGGGGCAGAGCCACCACCCGTGCCTGCGAGGGAGATTTTGAAACTATACAAGAGCAATATAAATATATAGGGGAAAAATTCAATAACACAACAGTTTCACCAAGCAGAAAGGAATATGAACAGTATGAAAAGACAAGGAAAGAAAGGACCATAAGCAATGCAGGTAAAGTCAACGTTAGAAGAGGTAATATCTGCAGAAGATGGAATGTCAGATAAAGAACTCAGGATATACATGCTTCAGATGATCTGGAGTCTCAAGGAAGACATTAGAGAGCAAAATCAGACAATGAAAGATCACCTTGATAATGAATTACATAAAAAAAATCCAAGAAGCATAAGATCAACTATACAGGGAGATAAAGATTATAAAATCAAACAAACAGAAATCCTAGGAATGCAGGAATCAATAAACCAACTTAAAAACTCAATTGAGAATACTACCAGCAGAGTAGAACACTTAGAAGATAGAACATCAGACAATGAAGACAAATTATTTCAACTTGAAAAGAACACAGACAGCTCAGCAAGACTTTTAAGAAACCATGAGCAGAACATCCAAGAAATATGGGATAACATAAAAAGACCAAACTTAAGAGTCATTGGGATACAGGAAGGTATAGAGGTCCAAACAAAAGGAATGAGCAATATATTCAATGAAATAAAGGAGAAAACTTCCCAGACTTGTAGAATGAGACAGAATCGCAAATCCTAGAAGCTTACAGGATGCCAAATGTGCAAAATCATAAGAGATCCACACCTAGACATATTATAATGAAGATGCCCAACATACAGAAAAAGGAGAGAATTTTAAAAGCTACAAGATAAAGGAAGCAGATTACATTTAGTGGTAAACCAATCAGGATAACAGCTGATCTTTCAACACAGATTCTGAAAGCTAGAAGATCCTGCAATAACATTTTTCAAACACTGAAAGAAAATGGGTTCCATCCAAGAATTGTGTATCCAGCGAAATTAAGCTTCAGGATAGAAGATGAAATTAAAACTTTCCACGATAAACAAAAGTTAAAAGAATTTGCAGCTAGAAAACGATTTCTTAAAAACATCCTTGGCAAAACATCACAGGAAGGGGAAATGGAAAATAACAATGAAAACCAACAGTGGGAGGTAGAGGAGTAAAGGGGGGGAAATAATCAAGGAGGAAAACAAACCATGCTTAGTAACATAAATATACAAATATGGCTGGAAGAACAACCCATATCTCAATAATAACCCTAAATGTTAATGGCTTAAACTCACCAATTAAGAGACACAGGCTAGTAGAATGGATCATAAAACAAGACCCAACAATATGCTGCCTACTGGAGACACATTTGTTAGGAAAAGATATACATAGACTGAAGGTGAAAAGTTGGGAAAAATCATATCACTCATATGGACTTCGGAAACAAGCAGAAGTGTCCATACTCATATCAAATAAAATAGATTTCAAGCCAAAGTTAATCAAAAGGGATAAAGAGGGACACTACATACTGCTCAAGGAAACCATACACCAACAAGACAAAACAATCATAAATATATATGCCCCAAACATTGGTGCAGCTATGTTCATCAAACAAATTCTTCTCAAGTTCAAGATTCTAATAAACCAATATACAATACTCATGGGAGACTCAAACACACCTCTCTCACTACTGGACTGATCTTCCAAACAAAAGTTGAATAATGAAACTATAGAACTCAATAACACAATTAATAACCCAGACTTATGATATATATATATATAGAATATACCACCCAACATCAAGCAGTTACACTTTTTTCTCAGCAGCACATGGATACTTCTCAAAAAATAAATCATATATTATGTCACAGAGCTACTCTTAGACAATATAAAGGAGGAGATATAATACCAGGCATCTTATCTGATCATAAGGAAATGAAACTGAAAATCAACAATAAAAGAAAGAAGGAAAAATCATGTATCACATGGAGAATGAAAAATAGGTTACTGAATGATCAATGGGTTATAGAAGACATCAAGGAGGAAATTAAAAAATTCTTAGAGATAAATGAAAACACAGACATTACATATCAGAATCTATGGGACACATTGAAAGCAGTTCTAAGAACAAAATTCATTGCTTGGATTTCATTCCTTAAAAAAAGGAAAAAAAAACAAATAAATGATCTCATACTTCATCTCAGAATCCAAGAAAAAGAAGAGCAAAACAACAGCAAAAGAAGTAGAAGCCAAGAAATAATTAAAATCAGAGCTGAAATTAATGAAATCGAAACAAAGAAACAATTGAAAAAATTGACAAAACTAAAAGATGGTTCTTTGAAAAAATAAATAAAATCGACCGACCCTTAGCCAAGCTAACAAAGAAAAGAATAGGGAGAATTCAGTATCACAACAGATAGTTCAGAAATACAGAAGATAATCCGAAATTATTTTGAATTCTTATTCTTCAATAAAATAGAAGATAGTGAAGGCATCGATAAATTTCTCAAGTCATATAATCTGCCCAGATTGAGTCAGGAGGATATAGGCAACCTAAACAGACCCATAACAATTGAGGAAATAGAATAAACCATCAAAAGACTACCAGCTAAGAAAAGCCCAGGACCGGATGGGTATACAGTAGAGTTTTACAAAACCTTTAAAGAGGAATTAATACCATTACTTTTCAAGCTATTTCAGGAAAAATGCAAAAATCCTCAATGAAATTGTGGCGAATCGGATACAAAAACATATTAAAAAAATTGTGCACCATGATCAAGTAGAATTCATCCCTGGGATGCAAGGCTGGTTCAATATACAGAAATCAATAAATGTTATTCATCACATCAATAGACTTAAAAATAAGAACCATTTGATCATCTCGATAGATGCAGAAAAAGCATTCGACAATGTACAGCATCCCTTTATGTTCAAAACTCTGGGAAAACTAGGGATAACAGGAACATACCTCAATAATGTAAAAGCAATCGATGCTAAGCCTCAGGCTAGCATCATTCTGAATGGAGAAAAATTGAAGGCATTCCCTCTAAAATCTGGAAGAAGATAGGGATGCCCTCTCTCACTACTTCTGTTCAACATAGTTCTCGAAACACTGGCCAGAGCAATTAGAGAGATTAAAGAAATCAAAGGCATAAAAATAGGAAAAGAAGAACGTAAATTATCACTATTTGAAGATGACATGATTCTATACTTAGCAGACCCAAAAAGGTATACAAAGAAACTATTAGAGCTAATAAATGAATTCACCAAAGTGGCAGGATATAAAATCAATACGCATAAATCAAAGGCATTCCTGTATATCAGCAACAAATCCTCTGAAATAGAAATGAGGACAACCACTCCATTCAAAATATCCACACACACACACACACACAAAAAAAAATACTTAGGAATCAACCTAACAAAAGAGGTGAAAGACTTATAAAATGAAAACTACAGAACCCTAAAGAGAGAAATAGAAGAAGATCTTAGAAGATGGAAAAATATACTATGTTCATGGATAGGCAGAACTAACATCATCAAAATGGCAATATAACCAAAATTCTCTATATGTTAAATGCAATGCCAATCGGGTCTAAAAGCATGCAATGGAGGAAGGATAGCATCTTCAACAAATGGTTCTGGGAAAACTGGAAATTCATATGCAACAAAATGAAACTGAATCCATTTCTCTCGTCATGCACAAAAGTTAACTCAAAATGGATTAAGGAGCTTGATAGCAAATCAGAGACACTGCATCTGATACAAGAAAAAGTTGGCTATGATCTACATACTGTGGGGTTGGGCTCCTAATTCCTCAATAGGACACCCATAGCACACGAGTTAATAACTAGAATTAACAAATGGGACTTACTCAAACTAAAAAGTTTTTTCTCATCAAAAGAAAAAATAAGAGAGGTAAATAAGTAGTCTACATCCTGGGAACAAATCTTTACTCCTCACACTTCAGATAGAGCCCTAATATCCAGAGTATACAAAGAACTCAAAAAATTAAACAATAAGAAAACGAATAACCCAATCAACAAATGGTCCAAGGACCTGAACAGACACTTCTCAGATGAGGACATACAATCAATCAATAAGTACATGAAAAAATGCTCACCATCTCTTGCAGTCAGAAAAATGGAAAACAAACCCACCCTAAGATACCATCTCACTCCAGTATGATTGGCAGCCATTATGAAGTCAAACAACAAGTGCTGGCGAGGATGTGGGGAAAAGGGTACACCTGTACATTGCTGGTGGGACTGCAAATTGGTGCAGCCAATTTGAAAGAAGTATGGAGATTTCTTGGAAGCTAGGAATGGAACCACCATTTGACCCAGCTATTCCCCTTCTCAGTGTATTCTGTAAGACCTAAAAAGTGCATGCTGCATTGACACTGCTACATTGATGTTCATAGCAGCACAATTCAAAATAGCAAGAGTGTGGAACCAACTTAGATGCCCTTCAATAGATGAAGGAAAAAAAATGTGGCATTTATACACAATGGAATAATACTCTGCATTAAAAAATGTCAAAATCATAGAATTTGCCGGGAAATAGATGGCATTAGAACAGATTATGCTAAGTGAAGCTAGCCAATCCCTAAAAAAAAAACAAATGCCAATAGTTTTATTTGATATAAAGAGAGTAACTAAGAACAGAGTTGGGAGGAAGAGCATGAGAATAAAATTAACATTAAACGGGGGTGAGAGGTGGAAGAGAAAAGGAAAGAGAAGGAAAATTGCATGGAAATGGAAGGAGACCCTCACGGTTATACAAAATTACATACAAGAGGAAGTTAGGGGAAAGGGGGGAAAAAACCAAGGGGGAGAAATGAATTACACTAGATGGAGTAGAGAGAGAAGATGGGAGGGGAGGTGATGGGGGATAGTAGAGGATAGGAAAGACAGCCGACTACAACAGACACTACTATTGCAATACGTAAAACAGTGGATGTGTAACAGATGTGATGCTGAAACCTGTATACGGGGTAAAAATGGGAGTTCATAACCCACTTGAATCAAAGTGTGAAATATGATATGTCAAGCAATAGGTAAAGTTTTGAACAACCAACAATAAAAATTAAAGGAAAAAAACACATAGAGAACTATTTCAATGAAAAATGGACTAGATATATAACACCTACCCTTTATCATGCAAAAGGCAAGTCCAACTATACACCATGCTTCCTCTGAACGGCTTGTATTTCTATTCTGTTTGTGTTATTATTCTCCATCATAGTAGGATTAGTAGTCAGAGTCTAGTAGGGTATGGGTTAGTGTCAGGGATTCAGTATTTTGAATGGAAAAAAGGAAAATGAATCCAATGTGCATGCAAATATGGGCTACACAATAAATTTCCCACTCTCATCCAGAACAATGGCTTCACATTACCTTCGCCCCAAATAAGACGCAATTAGAGGAGAAGAGTTGGAAAATCTGTGAATATATATCTGGAATGGAAAATTCAAAGGAGTTCACAACCTTGGATGTGGTAGAGGAGTTTCCAAATGTAAGGGACAAGGTAAACACTCCACATACTTGTAGCTCTTCTGGCCTAAAGTCTTCTTGAGAAACTGCCTCTGATGTTGGGAACTCAAAATATATGTTGTTGTCAGGAGCTTTAGCTTTCTTTCTAGTGAGACCATCAGAGCTGGGTCTACATCTATGTGACCTGGAGGACGTGGTTTCTTATTTTCCAATGAACACTAGGCTACAGTACTGAATTCTCTCTTTGTAAGTAAACTGTGACCACTGGGGTCTAAGAGTCTCCCCGTGTGGACTGTGAAGGCATTTGGTCATTCTCCACTTTTCGTGGTGTTTCTTGCTGCTACACTGGGAGATTGGTATTTTCTACACGAAATACAAGGAGTTGAACTGGGACACAGTGCTGAAGGGAGTTCTGTCATGTGTAGTGGGTCATGGACTGCAGGAGAATGCACCAACCAGGCTTCTAGCCCACATAGATTGTCCCCTTGTCCATAGCAACTTGATTATGAACATTGCCCTAAAAATTCTCCATATACCAATATGCCTTTACATATAAGGGTTTCCTGGCTGCACCACGTCAGTCACATGCCATTTGGAAGCAATGGCAGATCCACATGGCCCCACCACGGATGTTTTATCACAAACCTGCACACCAAAGCTTGCGCCTACAATTGAGGAGTATCCAACTTACTGGCATCTCTGTTCTACACCATTTTAATGAAACTCAGTCAATAAAGGCACTCATGATCAGCAATAGGGCATACAAAGGTTCTCCAGTGCCACCTGGTCATAGGAATTTCAAAAATTTTATGGTATTTATCTAGCCATTTTTTAAGGTGGAAGTTGGAGGCACTGTGGGTTTCAATTCATTTAGGAACCATTAAATTGTGAGGAAGCTCATTTCAATGAAATCTCTGGAGGACACTCAAAGGCAAGTCTTCCCAAAGAGTCGCCAAAAGGTCACATGAAGCCAGGCCCATTGAGGTCTACAGTGTGAGGTCTATGTGTGTTTTCACTATGGCTGCCAAGTCTTTCAGAATAAAATCTTGTGATATCCTGGGTGAGATTCCCAGTGCTCTGTGGAAAGCCAGCCTGGGCCTAGGTCTCAGTTTCCAAGAGCGAGTCTCATGTGTGGCCTCCTAAAAACTCAAAACAATTCATGCCAATACTTCTCTGAGTTCAGTTCCATAACTCAGTCTCTAAGGGGAATCACACCAGATTTCAAGTCCTGGTTGACCTACTCATCTCTTCCAACCCCAACACAAATGACCAAAATTAAACCAAAACATTCCCACATGACCCTCATCTTATTGCATATAGACACTCATCTTAACCTCTGGCTGGAAGTTTCCATGAAGGACACAGCCCAAGACAGTGTCCAAAATAGGCTTCCTTGCCCCTTATTTTCCTAATGTCAGGGTGGCCTGAACACCCTTCCTGTAACCCAGGAGTGATCAAATAGGCCTGCTGTAATACTGCTCTGCTTCTCCAATTTGAGGCCTACTGACAGTGGGGTTTAGAATCTTTATGTGAATTGGAGTCATAAGAAAACACAAACACCACTGGGCTAGCATGTGCAGGGTTTTGAAGAAATCATTTGACCCAAATGATCCCTATTCTCACTTGATGGAGTTCAGGAACCTTACAGTGGAAGGCAAGAGACTTTATCCTCAATGACTCCTCTTTTGGGCATTTTGGTTTTGGATTCACACATGGGATCTTTCTTTATATAAATCAGGTTCTAAGAATCTAAGCCACAGCCTCACACAGGGCCAAGAGGCTGATTCAGACACACCCCTTTCTAAAGCAATTAGGCAAAGAGCCACAGGTGAGGCCCATTCATTTCCATTTGAAAAGTGTTTTGTTCCGGCTTCACGAAGGTGTGGCCTGAGGCAAAGAAATTCCTGACATACAGGGGAATAGAACAAAAGGTAAGCAAAAGGCCCAAAGCACGGTTTTTCCACTGAGACTTTACTGGTCACACTGATATCTGAGTTTTCTTAGTTGCTCACCATTCCCTTCAGCTATCCAGTACATGGCCATGTCACAGAGCTTGAAGGTGGTACTTCTCTTGGACACAAAACCATGAGCCTATTCTGGAGAGTGGCCAGAATTTAAAAATAAAACCAGAACTTAGGAAAATAGCAGGTGTTGCCCATCGATAAGGGAAGCCGCAGTGCATTCATATATTCGGCTGGATGAATGCTGGGAAGCTTTCTACCAGACAGGACACATCCATTCATGCATTCTCTTTTCTAATGTCTACAACCAAGGACACAATGGGATACACAGACATAGAAACACTTGCTTTATCAAATCACTTATTAGAAACAGTTCACTCCAAACCAAACAAACCGCCATTCCTACCTATTCTGAGAACATGAGACAAAAGCACAAACACACACCCACACCCACAAAGCACCTTCTTCCCCCAAGTAGGTCTCTGACTATCCGGAGTGTCCTCTGACTATTGGGCCAAACTATGTTCCCCCGAAATTGCCTGTCCTGTTTCAGATCTGGTTTCCTTGGCCAACTCTGTAAAGTTGTCAGGAGGCAGCGGTGATCCACTACCTGCTTTCTCAGGAAAGGCCACTCTTCAGAGCTTTCCTGGCTTTTGGCAATCCTCATATCAGTAGGTACCAACAAAGACTGATTCTGTCCTTGGTAAATCCAAAGAAGTGAGACCACTGCTACTGGGACTGGAATGGGATTTGGGTGCCTGGATTCTTTGATCCCAAATTCAGAGAGTTCTATCACCAAGGATGTGAGGTGAGGTCTGAGGTCACTTCCTTTAGGAACTGAATGAGCTCACACCATTTGCAACCACTTTGTCCTAACAGTTGCTTCCAAGGGTCCCCTGAAATGAAGGCTGCCCCTGCTTCCTGTTACAGTTTCACGAGTTTGAATGGTATATTAACCATAGGCAACCGGGAACAGCTCTCCACACAGCCTGGTTTGGTTCTTCTTCTCTACATTAAGAAGAAAGAGGCTGATTCAGACATATCCCTTCATCCTGACCAGGTTGTTTGCAAGAGAAGATGACTTTTGCTCACTCAGTTCCTTCATAGCTGCCTACAACTTCTCCAGGGATCATTTTTACATGTACCTTTGAGTTTCTTAGCAATAGGAAGTTCCCCTACATTCCTATATTGTAAGACCTACTCTGTCCCTGCTCTTCTGTAAAGTTATATTGAGGGAACAGTGTATGGTTAGGGTTAATAACAGGTTCAATTTGCATTAGGAATCATTCTGCTGGATGAATAATGGTATTGGAAACCTGCGATATTTACAACAATATATAGGTGAAACATAAGTATGAAAACAGAAATCTATTTAAGATTTGAAGCCCAGAAGAGCATTGGGACCTTGATTGTGATACTGAGCTTTGATTTATTTTCTTCACAGATGTCTCAGATACATCAATATACAATGGCAAAGTTCCATGTATTTTGGATGATTGATTGTCAAAGAGAACTTCCAGTCAAAAAGGGATAATCAGTAGGATTAGGAAGATAGTCGGTAGGTTTAGAAAGGAGAGTGAGCATAGGATTTGGACCAAAAGTTCTTTAGCTATAGGGTTTCGGGTATAGAGTGAATGTAAATGTCACCACATCATTGTGAAGAGTCAGTCACAATGATGAACTGGGGAAAATATGTAGGAAAGCAGATATCAATAGAGACATTAGGAAATCTGGCAAAGTGTACTCGGTAGCGAAAGGTTAATATAATAGGTACTTATCACTTCCTGTTTTCTGTATGCTTAATAAAACACTGTTGAAATCTTGAGAACTGTTTGCTAATCTTGTTCCCAGAATGTTCTGTCCTCAACTGCCAAACTGCAGAAAGTACTTCCTCACCCAGTTGCCCACAAACAGCTCACTCGCCCGGACCCATCAATAAACATCCTGCCCTGCCCTCTCAAAGGAAAGTATATAAGCTCTGCTTAAGCTGTTCTCAGTGCTCTCTGCTCTATTCAAGTGAACTCTGAGCCCCAGCATGCTGGACCCATAATAAACCCTTTGCTTTTGCATGAGACAGTCTCTTGGTGGTTTCTTCCCCGGACGCTCGCCCGACCTTTACATATGGAGGTTCCACTGAGATCCAGCAGCGGCAGATGAGAGACCCCAACGGGCTCCTCTCGGGGTATGTAAGGTGCCTCTTTCTGGTTTCAGGTTTCAGGTTAGGGCTTGGCAAAATGGCTGTTGATGAAGAGTGTGAGCTCTCTCCGACGATGGCTGACAGACATGTCATAGAGCCACAGGCCACGTCACTGGGGGACTCCCCAGAGAACTCGGGAAATCGAGGAAAATAGTCTCCTCAACTCAGTGATATTTTGTTTCAGATTCGGCATATCCAGCCCATCAGGTTTTGCCGGCTACTCAGTCCTGGTCTCAGTGTTGGACGTCCATTGCCTGTCTTTATTGTTTTGTCTTGTCTGTGTCGTGTGTCGTTGCTTTTACTGATTGTTTATCTTTCATAATGGGATAGAGCACTTCAATGCCTTTTTCCCTGACCCTTGATCATTGCACCAAAGTCCGCTTAAGGGCTCAGAATCTTTCTTTTTCAGTAAAACGCTGGACCTGGCAGACTCTCTGTGCCTCAGAATGGCCCACCTTTGGATTCAGATAGCCCCTAGAAGGATCTTTCTACTTCCCACTAATTTAAAAAGTCAGAGATATTGACTTTCAGCCAGCGCCACATAGACATCAGGATCAAGAGACATATATCTTAACTTTTCAGGACATCTGCAATTCTCCTCCTCCATGTGTGAAGCTTTTCCTTGCCCCTGCCCCCACTCCTACTCCTTCCCTCATGCTCTCTCAAACCTTCTGCTCCTCCTCCTCCTTCAACCTCTGTTCTCCCTGAGTCACAAGATTTGACTCTACTGGACTCTCGTCCTACTACTTATTCCCTGCCCTCGTCCCCCAACCCCCAACACCCTCTAAGTAATTCCCCTGCTGCTGACTCAGCCTGTCCGCCATTGGAGGAAGCTAAGCGAGCCCAGCGCACTCCAAATAACTCCCCTGCAGCAAACACACCCCCTCCTCCCCTGGAGGATGCTGGCCCGGCTAAAGGAATTTGCCGGCGTTGAATGATTGAAATCCCTGGAACTCCCGTGATGCTCCCTCTCCATTTCTAAGGAACAATGATTGATGACAACCATGGGGGAAAAGTGCAAGCCTACCAGTTTTTACCTTTCTCCTCTTCAGACCTAAATAACTGGAAAAATAACAATCCCCCTTTTACTGAGGACCCCACCTGGGTCTCAGGTGTGGTTGAATCATTGATGTTTTCACACCAGCCTACTTGGGATGACTGCCAACAACTCCTAGGGACTCTCTTCATGACAGAGGAACAAAAGAGAATCTTCCTGGATTCTAGAAAAAAATATTCTCGGACCAGATGGGTGACCGACAAAACTTCCCAACATATGCAAAGCCGCCTTTCCCTTGCACAGACCCAACTGGGACCCCAAAACCTGTGAAGGTAATGAGCATCCTTCCTCTTATTGCCGGGCTCTAATAGTGGGTATCTTAGTGGCCGCTAGGCGATCAACTATTTTGGCCAAGGTAAGAGAGATTATTCAAGGGACTGATGAATGTCCCTCCATGTTCCTACAGGGAATTATGGAGGCATATAAGAGATTTACTCCTTTCGATCCTCAGGCAGAGAATCAAAAGGCATCTGTCATGGTGGCCTTTATTGGGCAAGCTGTTCTGGATATTAAAAGACAGTTACAATGCTTAGATGGATTACAAGATATGACTTTGAGAGGTTTAGTCAGAGAAGCCAAGAAGGTATACTAAGAGAGAAACTGAGGAAGAGTATGGAGCAAAGGGATGATAAAAGAAACAAAAGACAGACTAAGGCATTGACTAAGGTCCTGGTCACAACAACAAATAGACCAGAAATTAAGAAACATGGAGACAGGAAGGGACACCGGGGACCACACTAGAGGCCACCCCTGGCCTCAATTCAATGTGCCTACTCTAAAAAAAAAGGACACTGGGCTAAAGAGTGCCCTAGAAAGAGACAGCCAGGCCAGCTGGACATTCTGACTCTGTAGGATTACTAAGAAAGTCGGGGCTCAGATCCTCTCCTTGAGCTCAGGTTAACTTTTGAAGTGGAGGGGACCCCAGTATACATTGAAGTGGATACAGGGGCAATATATTCTGCCTTTAAGGCCCCATTGGAACCTCTATCAAATAAAAGGTCTCTAATTCAAGGGGCTAATGGCAGTAAATATCAGGCTTGGACAACTAAGAGGACCATGGACCAGGGGAAAGGAAAAATCCATCACTCCTTCCTAGTAATCCCAGAATTCATGGCCCCATTGATTGGCAGAGATCTGCTCACAAAGCTCTGGGCCAAAATAACTTTTAACCCTGAAGGCCCCCAAGTGGAATTTCTAAATCCTTCAGTAAAAACTCCTATAATCACGGCTCTAACTATGTCAGTAGAAAATGTACATCAAATCACTCACCTTGGTTCAAAGAAACTGCATTCATTTTTGAAGGATCAAAAACAGTTTTCCACTAACCGACTCACAGTGAAAGGAAACAACTGAATGGATAACAAAAGCCTGTTGGGTCCATCAATTGGTTAATTCTTACCCTTCCAAGCTTCCTGCAGGAAAGCACCTACGAGGAACCAGACCAGGACAATTCTGGGAAGTGGACTTTACTGAAATTAAGCCAGCAAGGAATGGACTTAAATATCTCCTAGTCTTTGTAGATACATTTTCAGGATGGATTGAAGCTTTCCCCCCAAAAAAAAAGAAAAGAAAAAAAATGAAACAGCGCAAATGGTGGTCAAGAAAATTCTGGAAGATATTTTTCCAAGGTATGGCCTGCCTAAAGTAATAGGGTCTGATAATGGACCGGCGTTCGTGGCCCAGGTAACTCAGAGGTTAGCAAGGACCCTGGGGATTAATTGGAAATTACATTGTGTTTACAGACCCCCGAGTTCAGGACAGGTAGAAAGAATGAATAGAACCATTAAAGAGACCATAACGAAATTAAGCTTAGAGACCGGCATAAAAGATTGCACTATGCTCCTGCTTTATGTACTGTTTCATGCAAGAAATACTCAATCTATTTCTTTGTGTAACCTCACACCCTGTGAAATTCTCTATGGTGTCCCTCCTCCAGTAAGGGTCCTACCCCAACTCTAAGACCTAACGATTCCTTCCACACCCCCTTGCTTAACAGACTTAAAGCTCTTGAAAGAACTCAGAGACACCTGTGAAAACAGATGGCCATTGCCTACCAACCTGGGGATGAGGGGACTCTACAGCGATATCAAATAGAGACTTCATCTATGTAAGACGACATCTGGTGTCATCCCTGGAACTCCCCTGAAAAGGACCATACCAGGTGCTACTTATAACACCTACAGGGTAAAGGTAGTCAAAATCACTTCCTGGATCCCTACCTCTCATCTCAAGCCTGTGCCCTGTCCAGACTCTGGCTGGAAACTGGAAAAGACTGGAAACCCTTTCAAATTGTGGATTCGCTGTGTGGATAAGGCTATAGACTCTCCCCTTGACCACCAGTAGTCCTAACCCTCATAAGCCTGTTTAGCAGCGATGTCTGATCACAAATCCTACTGGAAAGGAAGTATGGTCTATCTTGCATACAGCCCGCTTAGGGACCTGGTGGCCATCTCTCCAGCCAGACATTTGTCAGCTGCGTATAGGTCTTCCCTATTGGGATATCCCTAATGAAGAGGATCCCACTAAAATTCCATTAAATTCCTTCCATACCATAGATAATGGAAACAAACATTATTGATGTAGGGACACGCGAGCCAGATGCTGGTTGGCTAGCCTAGATTACTATGTTTGCCCAGTGTACTATCAAAGCCACAAACAGTCAAGGCTGTGTGCTGGAAACGCCAACATCTTCTGTAAGTCATGGGGATGTGAGCATACAGGGACTGCCACATGGAACCCAAACTCCTCATCAAATTCTGTACACAGCATTGGCCATATTACCAATTAGACAACCAAAACTGATGGCCCCCTGAGGGGTCTCTAGATCTTCAAATTCTGTGTGACCTTTTTAACTTCTGCAAGTGCTCAAAAGGGTGAAAGGAGATTCCTCTATGTGGAGGCCTTTTCTCTCCTTTGCTCACATCGTGAACTATGCTTCTCCAATACATGCTCACCCTCAGCCTTCTGCTCTAGACTCTCTGTTGTCACTCCCACATCATCAACTTGATTTCTCCCCTCCAATTACTCTATTAAAAACCCAAACCTCCACCGTTTCTCAGACCATTGCCCCCTTGCTGAGGTAGCAGGTACTGAGGTAACCCTCCACTCACTCACTCCTCTCTTCTCCTGTCAGTGCCCACACTAGGTCCCACCAGGTCCTCTTACCAGCTAACCCAAAGCTCAAACCAGCTGAGAAGAGCCCTCAGACCCCTATCCAAGATGTAATGAAAATGGCCTTTAAAGTTGCTTTGTCATCACTGAAAACAGGTTACTAAGAATTTAAAGTCCCTTATAGGCTTTTTGGGATACTCACTCCCATCTCCCTCTCTGTTCTACCCGTTCTACTACTCATGTTTTTGGTGCTAGGAAGATCTCAAAACCCTTTTCCATTATTCTTTTACATCTCTCCTTCCTCATTCTCAGATCCAAAGAGCTGCGCTCAGCCCTGCATTTCCCGTCTTCCCCCTCTGTACCAGGCCCACAGGAAAGTCTTAACTGACCTTATCCAGAAGTTTTCACCATGGCTAACTTTAGGACTTTCAGCAAAAGAGTCCCTATAAAAGAGTTCAGTGTAGATAAACTTCCTCTTTTTATGTTGCCCTGGTCTACCTGGCAACTGGCTGAAAAAAATCAGCACTCCTGAGCTAGACACACCCTTACTAGTTTTTCACAACATATGTGATCAAGGCCTCTGGCCTTGAGCTGGGGCTTCATAGAGATGGCTATATTTGTAAGATGGATAAGTTGCAAACTGGGCTCCGTGGAAACAGCTGGCAGAGGGAAAAAAGGGGAAAAAAAAGCTCTCCCACACCCAGGTGTCCTTGAAAATTTAACTTGCCCAGAACTGAGGAAAAATCAGAAACAAAAACTGCTCTTTGTGAACTTCTGCAGACTGTGAACTTCAGAGCCCCTTCCCTTACATGTTGGGTACAAAATTCTGAAACTACCTAAACTTGGGTTTCAGGGGATTAATTGATTACAACAGAAGCAATGCCCTCTGAATCTGGTTGCAACCAAATATGACTGTTTCCTTGTCTTTGGTGCTATCTTAGGTGCCTTGCCTTTTCCGTCCCTACAACAATATAATTCTATATACTTAAACGTTGTTTATGATTTTATGAAATGGTCAACAGAAGTGATTAATTGTGTAATGGTGCAGATGTTTCCCAGAGTGCTCTATTATGACGCAGGTTCATTTGAAGATCAAATAGAGGGGCATACAACCCGGTTCAGTTGGGAACATATATCTCTCACCTTAGCCATTCTATTATGAATAGGAGTTGCTGCCCGGGTTCGAACAGGAACCACTGCCCTGGTCCATGGGACACAACAAATGACCCAATTAGAAGCAGCAATAGATCAAAACTTAAAGATATTAGAAAATTCCATCACAACTTTGCAGGAATCTTTTACCTCTCTCTTTGAAGTTTGCTGGGAGCCATCAGCCAAGTAGGTATGACAAATTCCTTGCCAGCTTACTCCCATGCTGTCTAGTGGAAGGACTTCTGAAAGGTGACCTTGCTCAAGGACCAGGGCAGGATCCGTGTTTAGGGTGTTCCCCCTTTAGAATAGGGCGGTTTAGCATAATAGGAGATTAGGGTGTTCCCCCTTTAGAATAGGGCAGTTTAGCATAATAGGAGATTAGGGTGTTCCCCCTTTAGAATAGGGCGTATCCTGCTGCTGAGTTCCTCTTGAGTGCTTAGGGTCAGACAGTATATTTTGGGAGACAGAAGCCCATGCAGAGTGGATTTGGGAGAGAGTGGATTTGGGCAGAGAACGTGGATTCCCCCAGAGCGTGTTTGTAGACGGCCGGTGTGAGTTCGGGAATAAAGAATTGCTGTTTGAATCTACAAGCTGTGTGGAGACTCGTGATTTGTGCCCAGCCAAAGACTGCGGCAGAAGTTGTTTTACAGAAAAGTCGAGGGTTGGACCTCCATTTCATGAGAGAAGGGAGCCTTTGTGCTGCATTGAGGAAAGAATGTTTTTTTTTTTTTTTTTTTTTTTTGTCGACCATACTGGAGTTGTAACAAACTCTATGAGTAAATTAAAAAGATGCCTTGAAGAGCATCAAAGAGAGATAGAGACCCAAAATTGGTGGTTTGAGTCTTGGTTTACACAGTCCCCCTGGTTAACTACATTTTAATCAACCCTGGCCGGTCCAATAATAATCCTCATTTTATTGCTTACTATAAAACCCTGTTTCTCAACCATGTAATTTCTTTTCTCCAAGCTCAAATTGGACAAGTTAAACTTATGTTAATACCCCACTAGCATACATAAAATGTGACACCCCCCAACAACCACTTTTATGATTAAAAGTAGCCAGAAGAAGAAGTGGGGAATGAAATGTTAATAAAATATGTACTTGTCACTTCCTGTTTTTCTGTACGCTTAACAAAACACTGTTGAAATGTTGAGAAATGTTTCCTAATCTTGTTCCCAGAATGTGCTGTCCCCAACTGCCAAACTGCAGAATGTACTCCCTCACGCGTTTACACACAAAACGCTTACTCGCCCTGACCCATCAATAAACTTCCCTCCCTGCCCTCTCCAAGAAAATTATATAAGCTCTGCTTAAGATGTTCTCAGGGCTCTCTGCTCTATTCAAGTGAGCTCTGAGCCCCAGCATGCTGGACCCCAAATAAACCCTTTCTGTTGCATGAGATAGTCTCTTGGTGGTCTCATCCTCTGACACTCACCCTACATTTACTTGGATGATTGAATGTAGATGAGAACATCCATTCAAAAGTGATAGTCGGTAAAATTAGGAAGATAGTCAGTAGGTTTAGGAAGAAGAGTTAGTATAAAATTTGGAACAAAAGTTATTTAGCAATAGGGTTTCGGTTACAGAGTGAATGTAAATGTCAACACAAGTGAAGAGTCAGTCACAATGATGAATTGGAGAAAATATGTTGGAAAGCAGATATCAATACAGACATTACAAAATCAGGCAAAGTATAAAGTCAGTGATAGGATTAGACATTTTCAACAGGGTTGAGTTTGAATATATAATCTTAGGAAGAAACGAATATGTAGTCATCAATAGGATTGATATTTGAAAGCATTAGGCAAATTGGAAATTGATGATTTTAGTAATCCATGTTCACTTTCCATTTAGGCTTTGGTACAAATAAAAGTTTGACCTTTGAATTTTGTGTCCAGAATATCACTGTGATAAAATGTATATATAGATCGGGTGACATAAGAATTTCTTCCACCATTTTTGGGAGCAATATTTTGAAGACTTATAAATTAGTATTTGGGGTACAAACAGGTGTACCCTGTGTCTATGAATATAGAGATAATGCATGAATAGACCAACTGTGAATAAGTAATATAACTGGTTCCACTTTAAATGGTGGATTGAATTGATATCTGAAAATATGAAAAATCTTATATTGATATACAATCATTCATTCCAACAAGTTATACATCAATGTTAATATTAGGGTTATGGTTTATCATGAAGGGTGTGTGAGTTTTGTTTCAATGTGATTATGAAAATCGAAAATAATGTGTTTGGAAAAAAGAATCTTGAGAAGACCAGTTAAGAAATATGGAAGAATACATGTGTTCTAAAGTAGGAAGTGATTGAAAGTGAAAAAACGCCTATAATTTTGTCATCTTTTTGATGAAATATATATCCTATGATGTGCATAAACTGAAGAAATAGTAATGTACCAGTGTTGAATTAAAATGAAAATCAAAATACACATCATGTTCCATTTGAATCTTCTTCCATTGAGGTTAAACTGGGTCAGTTACTCTAGATATATTAGGATTTGTATGCAACATTCACTGAAGTTAGTTTTCAGTACAAAAAACAAAGAAGTATTTCAGGTGGATGAATATTTCTGAGAATAATATTTAGAAAAGATCATCATAAATCCACATACATGAATATGAATGAATTAAGGGAGTGTATATTAAGATACAAATATTTCATATTTTGAAAAATCTGGAGAATGTGTGTATGTATATATATACACATATATATACATACACACAAACACATTAAAAACTCGCAATATATATGCTATTCGAAATTCATCATGAAATATATATCATTCACAGATCTAAAATATTCATTTTACTGAACATGGATTTATGTATAATGTTGTAAAACTAGGAAGCTCATCCATTGGTTATATTTTCAGTTCCAACGGTGTTTAGGAGGAGTGATCTTCTCTCACAATTTGTATCTGCCAAGTCGTTCACCTCACAAGAATGTAGGTGTGGTACCAGGTAGGATTCTATATGTGTTTATTGCTGTTGCATTGGGAGTTTAGTAATTGCTTCATGGAATCCAAGGAGTTCAACTGGGACACAGTGCTGGAGCGAGTTCTGTCAGGCGTGGTGGGTCAGGGTATGCAGGAGAATGCACCAACCAGGCTTCTATCCCACATTGCTTGCCCCCTTAAACATAGCAACCTGATTGTAAACATTGCCCTGAAACCTCACCATATAACAAGATGCCTTTGCATAGGAGGGTCTGCTGACTGCACCATGTCAGTCACAAGCCATTTGGAAGCCAATGGCAGATCCACATGGCCCCACCACAGATGTTTTTCACACACCTGCCAACCACTACTCTAGGACAACTACTCAGCAGGCTCCAACTTATTTTCATGAAACCCAATCAATCAAGGCACGGTCTGGTACACTCATGATCAGCAACAGAATGTCCAATGGTTCTCCAGTGCCACCTGGTCATGGGAAATTGAAAATTTTCATGGTATTTATCTAGCCATTTTTCAAGGATGAAGTTGGATGCACTGTGGGTTTCAATTCATTCAGGAACCATTAAATGTTGAGGAAGCTCATTTCAATGAAAGTTCTGGAGAATTCTCACAGGCAAGGCTTCCCAAAGAGTGGCCAAAAGGTCACATGAAGCCAGGCCCATTAAGGTCTAAAATGTGATGTCATTGTCTGTTTTGACTCTCAACAATGGCTTCCAAGTCTTTCAGAATAAAATCATGTGATATCCTGGTTGAGATCAGAGTGCCCTGTGGAAAGCTACCCTGGGCCTTGATCTCAGTCTCCAAAGATGACTCTCATGCGTGGCTTCCTCAAATCCCAACACAATTCATGGCAATACTTCTCTGAGGTGAGTTCCAGAACTCAGTCTCTAAGGGGAATCACACCAGAGTTCAAGCCCAGGTGGACCCAGTCATCTCTTCCAACTGCCACACAAATGACCACAATAAAACCGATATTCTCCCACATGGCCCTCATCTTCTTCCATATTGACACTCATCATAACCTCTGGCTGGAGGTGTCCATGAGGGACGCAGCCCAAGACAGTGTCCAAAATAAGCTCCATTGCTCCTCATTTGCCTAAATTCGGGGTGGCCTGGACACCCTTCCTTTGTACCAGGAGTGATCAAAAAGGCCTGCCCGTAATACTGCACCACTTTTCCCATTTGAGGCCTATTGAGTGTCGGTTAAAGATACTTTATGTGAATTGGAGTGATGAGAAAACCTAAGCACCTACGGGATAGCCTCTGAAGGGCTTTGATGAACTCATCTGACCCAAATGATCCCTATTCTCACTTGATGGAATTCAGGAACCTTACAGAGGAAGGCAAGAGACTTCATCCACAATGACAGCTCTTTTTGCCATTTTTGATTTGGATGCACACATGGGATCTTTCTTTAGATCCATCAGGTGCTGAGAATCTAAGTCAAAGAATCACACTGGGCCAAGAGGCTGATTCAGACACAACTCTTTCCAAATCAATTAACGAAAGAGCCAAAGGTGAAGCCTATTTATTTCCATTTGAAAACTATTTTGTTCAGGATTCACAAAGGGGTGGCTTGAGACAAAGACTTCCTGACTCTCAGGGCAACAGAACAATAGGTAAGCAAATGGCCCAAAGCAGGGTTTCTCCACTGAGACTTTCCTGGTCAACTGATATCTGAGTTTTCTCAGATGCTCGTCATTTCCATCAGCTATCCAGAACATTGCCTTGTCACAGAGCTTGGAGGTTGTACATAACTTAGACACAAAACCATGAGCCTATTCTGGAGAGTGTCCAGAATTCTGGAAGAAAACAGCAAATTAGGAAGGTAGCAGGTATTGCCCATTAATAAGGCAATCCACAGTCCATTCATAAAATGGGCAGGATGAATGCTGGGAAGCTTTCTACTAGACAGGACATATCCATTGATGCATTCTCTTTTCTAATGTCTACAACCACGGACACAGTGTGATACACAGACCCAGAAACACTTGCCTTGTCAAACGACTTACTAAAAACAGTTCATTCCAAACCAAACAAACTGACTTTACTTCCTATTCTCAGAACATGAGACAAAACCACAAACCCACACCCACACTGACAATGACACCTTCTTCCCCCAAATAGGTATGAGACTATCCGGAGTATCCTCCGACTGGTGGGCCATACTATGTTCCCCCAAAATGTCCTGTTCTGTCTCAGATCTGGTCTCCTTGGCCAACTCTGTGAAGTTGTCAGGAACCAGGAGTGAGCCGCTACCTGCTTTTCCAGGAAAAGCCCATCTTCCGAGCTTTCCAGGAATTTGGCCTCCTCACCTTAGGAGGAACCAAGAAAGACTGATTCTGTCCTTGGTAAATCCAAACAAGTGAGACCACTGGGACTGGGACTGGGACTGGATCTGGGTGCCTGGCGTCCTGGATCCCATGTTCAGAGAGTTCCATCAATAAGGAAGTGAGTTGAGGTCACTTTTTTCAGGAACTGAATGAGATCACTGCCTCGGCAACCACTTTGTCCTAAGAGTTTCTTTCAACGGTCCCATGAGATGGAGGCTGCCCCTACTTCCTGTGACACTTTCACAAATTAGAATGGTATATCAACCATAGGGAACCAGGAACAGCTTTCCACACAGTCTTGGTTTGGTCCATATTCTCTACATTAAGATGAGAGAGGCTGATTCAGAATCATCCCTTCATCCTGACCAGGTTGTTTGGGATGGAAGATGACTTTTGCTCTCTCAGGTCTTTCATACCTGCCTACATCTTCTCCAGGGATCATTTCTGCATGGCGCTTTGAGGTTCTCAGCAGATGGAAGATCCACTACATTCCTGTATTGTAAGATCAACACTGTCCCTGCTCTTCTGTAAACATGTTATTAACACAAACAGTGTATGGTTAGTGTTAATAACATGTTCCATTTGGGTTAGGAATTATTCTGCTGCATGAATAATGGTATTGGAAACTTGTGATTATTTTAAGAATATAGAGATGAAATATATGTATGAAAAAAGAAATCTAAGTAAGATTTGAAGCCCAGAAGGGCATTGGGCCCTTGATTGTGATACTTAGCGTTGAATTACATTCTGCACCGATGTCTCAGATAAATCAATACACAATAGCATAAGACCTTGTTACTTGAATGATTGAATGTAGAAGAGAACATCCAGTCAAAAAGGGATACTCGGTAGGATTAAGAAGATAGTTAGTATGTTTAGGAAGAAGAGTGAGTATAGGATTTGGAACAAAAGTTCTTTAGCAATAGGTTATTTATTAGAGTGTGAAAGTAAATGTCAGCACATGTGAAGAGTCAGTCACAATGATGAACTGGGGAATATATGTAGGAAAGCAGATAGCAATAGAGACATTATGAAATCAGGCAAATTATAAAGTGAGGGATAGGATTAGACATTTTCCATTGGGTTGAGTTTGAATATATAATTTTAAGAAGAAACACATGTGTAGTCACCAATAGAATTGACATTTGAGAGCATTAGGGAACCTGGACATGGATGTTTTTAGTAATCCATGTTTTCTTTCCATTTGGGCTTTTATACAATCATAAGTGTGACCTTTGCATTTTGTGTCCAGAATATTTCTGTGATTAAATGTATATGAAGATCAGGTGACATGAGTCCACTTCCACCATTTCAGGGAGCAATATTTTGAAGACGTATAAATTAGTATTGGGGGTACAAAGAGGTGTACACTGTGTCTATGAATATAGAGATAATGCATGAATAGACCATAGTGTGAATAAATAATATAACTGGTTCCACTTTAAATAATGGATAGAATTGATATCTGAAAAGATATAAGAAATCTTATATTGACATACAATCATTCATTCAAACCAGTTATACATCTAATGGTAATATCAGAGTGATAATTAATATGAATGGTATGTGAGTTTTGCTTCCAAAGTGATTATGGAAATCAAAATTAATGTGTTTGGTATGAAATCTCATGAAAAGACCAGTCAAGAAACTTAGAGGAATACGTGTGTTCTGAAGCAGGACGTGATTAAAAGTGAAACAAATGCCTTTAAATTTTTGAACTTGTGGATGAAATCATATATCCTATGATGTCCATAAACTGAAAAAATAATAATGTACCAATATTGAATAAAAATGAACTTCAAAATACACATCATGTCCCGTAGGATTCTACTTGCATTGATGTTTAACTGATTCAGTTACTGTAAAAATATTAGGATTTGTAAGCTCCATTCACTGAAGTTAGTTTTCAGTACTAGGAAATAATTATGTATTTCAGGCAGATGAATATTTCTGAGAATTATCTTGTGAAAAGTTGATTATAAACCACATATAGAAACATGAGTGAATTTAAGGAGTGTATAATAAGAAACATATATTTCACATTTTGAAAAATCTGGACAGTATATATATATATATATATATATATATATATATATATATAGATAGATAGATAGACAGACACACACAGACATTATAATGTAGCAATCTATATGCTAATCGAAATTCACCGTGTAATACATATCATCCACATATCCAAAAATATTCATTTTACTGAACATCGATTTATATATAATGTTGTTCATCTAGGAAATTCACCAATAGGTTTAATTTTCAGTTCCATCATGATTTAGGGGGATTGATATCTTATCAAAATATGTATCTTTCAAAATCAGTGAGCTTACAAAAATGTACTTGTGATACCAGGTAGGATTCTAAATATGCATAAAAAATACATGTGATGAATAGGCTACAGAGAATGGGAGACAGAAATTTACATATGTGTTAACTTTAAAAACTCATTGAGAACTATTACAATGAAAAGTTGACTAGATTCATAACACATACCCTTGATAAAGCAGAAGGGAAGTCCAAGTATGCACCATGCCTCCTATGAACGGCCTGTATTTCTATTCTGTTAGGTTTCTTGTTCTCCATCATATTAGGATTAGTAGTCAGAGTCTAGTAGGTTATGGGTTAATGTCAGGGATTCATTATTTCAAATGGAAAATATGAAAATGAATCTAATGTGTATGCAAATATGTGCTACACAAAAATCATCCCACTCTCATCCAGAACAATGCCTTGACATAACCTTCGCCCCAATTAAGACACAATTAGTGGAGAAGAGTTAGAAAATCTGTGAATACATATGTGGAAATGAAAATGCTCAGGAGTTCACAGCCTTGGAGGCGGTAGAGGAATTTCCAAAAGTATGGGATAGGGTAAATACTCCACAAATATGGAGTTCTGCTGGCCTAATGACTCTTTGAGAAACTGCCTTTGAGGTTGGGCCCTTGTAATATATGTTGTTGTCAAGAGCTTCAGCTTCCTTTGTAGTGAGACAATCAAAGCTGGATCTGCATATATGTGACCTGAAGGACATGGTTTCTTCTTTTCTAGTGAACATGAGGCAGCAGTTCTAAATTCCCTCATTGTAGGTAAACTGTGGCCACTGGGAGCTAAGTGTCTCCTCGTGTGGACTGAGAAGCCATTTGGTCATTCTCCACTTTTCCTGGTGATTCTTACTGCTGCACTGGGAGTTTGGTATTGGCTTCAGTAAATACCATGAGTTCAACGGGGACACAGTGCTGGAGGGAGTACTCTCACGTGTGGTGGGTCAGGGTGTGCAGGAGAAAGCCCCAACCAGGCTTCTATTCAACAAAGCTTGCCCCCTTGTCTGTAGCAACCCAATTCTGAACATTGCCCTAAAACCTCTCAATGTAACAAGATGCCTTTACATATAAGGGTCTGCTGGCTGCACCATGTCAGTCAAAAGGCATTTGGAAGCCAATGGCAGATCCATGTGGCCCCATCACAGATGTTTTATCATACACCTGCAAACCACTGCTCTAGGCCCACTACTAAGCAGGTTCCAACGTACTGGCATCTTTGTTCTACACGATTTTCATGAAACCCAGTAAATCAAGGCACTGTCTGGTACACTCATGATCAGCAACAGAACATCCAATGATTCTCCAGTGCCACCTGCTCTTGGGAATTATTCCATGGTATTTATCTAGCCATTTTTTAAGGATGAAGTTGGTGTCACTGTGGATTTCAACATTCAGGAACCATTAAATTGTGAGGAAGCTCATTTCAATGAAAGCTCAGGAGAACTCTCACAGGCAAGTCTTCCCAAAGAGTGGCCAAAAGGTCAAATGAAGCCTGGCCCATTGAGGTCTACAATGTGAGTTCCATGTGTTATTTGACTCTCAAGTATGGCTGCCAAGTCTTTCAGAATGAAATCATGTGATATCCTAGCTGAGATTCCCAGTGCTCTGTGGAAAGCCATCCTGGGCCTAAAATCTCAGTCTCCAAGGGCAACTCTTCTGCATGGCCTTCTAAAATCCCAACAGAATTCATGGTAATACTTCTCTGAGTTCCGTTCCAAAACTCAGTCTCTAAGGGGAATCACACCATAGTTCAAGCCCAGGTTGATCCAGGAATCTCTTCCTACTGCCACACAACTGACCACAATTAATACCAAAACACTCCCACATGGCCCTCATCTTCTTTTATATAGACACTCATCATAACCTCTGGGTTGAGGTTTCCAAGAGGGGTGCATACCAACACAGTGTCCAAAATAATCTCCCTTGCCTCTAATTTGCCTAAAGTCAGGGTGGCCTGGAAACCTTCCTGTTAACCAGGAATGATCAAATACGCCTGCCATTAATACTGATGTACTTCTCCAAATAATCACACTGGGCCAAGTGGCTGATTCAGACACATCTCTTTACAAAGCAATAAAACAAAGAGCCACAGGTGATGCCTATTCATTTCCATTTGAAAACTCTTTTCTTCAGGATTCACAAAGGGGTGGCCTAAGGCAAAGACCTTCTAGATATTCACAGCACCAGAACCATAGGTAAGCAAAATTCCCAAAGCAGGGTGTCTCCACATAGACTTTACTGGTCACACTGATATCTGAGTTTCCTGAGATGCTCCCATTTCCTTCAGCTCTCCAGTACATGGCCATGTCACAGTATCTTGAACAGAAAACCATGAGCCTATTCCGGAGAGTGCCCAGAATTCAGGAATAAAACAGGAAATTAGGAAGATAGTAATTGCTACCCATCCATAAGGAAAGCTGCAGTCCAATCATAAATTGGGCAGTATGAATTCTGGGAAGCATTATACTAGACATTACACATTCATTGATGCATTATGTTTTCTAATGTCTACAACTACAAACACAGTGGATACATAGACATAGAAACACTTGCCTTGTCAAACGACTTACTAGAAACAGTCCACTTCAAATCAAACAAACTGCCTTTCCTACCAATTCTCAGAACATGAGAAAAAACAACAAACTCACACCCACAACAACATAGGACTTTCTTCCCCCAAGTAGGTCTTTGACTCTCCGGAATTACCTCTGATTGTTGTACCATACTATGTTCCCCCAAAATGCCCTGTACTGTCTCAGATCTGGACTCCTTGGCAAACTCTTTGAAGTTGTCAGGAGCCAGCTTTGAGCCACTACCTTCTTTCTCAGGAAAGGCCACTCTCCAAAGCTCTCCTGGCATTTGGCCATTCTCAAATCAGTAGGTACCAAGAAAGACTGATTCTGTCCTTGGTAAAACCAAACAAGTGAGCCCAGTGAGACTGGGTCTGGGACTGGTTCTGTGTGCCTGGCTTCTGGGATTCCAAGTTCAGAGTGTTCCAAGACCAAGGAAGTGAGATAGGTCACTTCCGTTCGGAACTGAATGAGGTCACTGGTTTGGCAACCACTTTGTCCTAACAGTTCCTTCAAAGGGTCCCATGAGATGGAGGCTGCCCCTACTTTCTGTGACACTTTCACAACTTAGAACGATATATCAACCATAGGCACCCGGGAACAGCTCTCACACAGACCTGGTTTGGTCCATCTTCTCTACATTAAGAAGAGAGAGGCTGATTCATAAACATCCCTTCATCCTAACCAGGTTGTTTGCCTTACATGATGACTTTTGCCCTCTCAGGTCCTTTATAGCTGCCTTCATCTTCCCCAGGGATAATTTCTGCATGGACCTTTGAGGTTCTCAGCGGGTGGAAGATCCCCTATATTCCTCTATATTAAGACCAACTCTGTCCCTGTTCTTCTATAAAGTTAGATTGAGGGAACAATGTATGGTTAGGGTTAATAACATGTTCTATTTAAGTTAGGAATCATTCTGCTGGATGAATAATGGTATTGGGAACCTGGGATATTTATAAGAATATAGATTTGAAATATAAGTATGAAAACAGAAATCTAGGTAAGATTTTAAGCCCAGAAGCGCATTGGGCCCTTGATTGGAATACTTAGCATTGAATTTCGTTCGAACAGATGTCTCTGATAAATCAATATACAATGGCATATCATCTTGTACCCTGGATGATTGAATGTAGAAGAGTTCATCCAGTCAAAAAGGGATAGTTGTTAGGATTAGGAAGATAGTCGGTCTGTTTCGGAAGAAGAGTGAGTATAGGATTTGGACCAAAAGTTCAATAGCCCTAGGTTTTCGGTTAGAGAGTGAATGTAAATTTCAGCACATGTGGAGAGTCAGTCACAATGATGAACTGGGAAAATTATGTAGGAAATCAGATATCAATACACACATTATGAAATCAGGCAAAGTATAAAGTGAATGATAGGATTAGACATTATCAACAAGGTTGAGTTTCAATATATAATCTTAGGAAGAAACAAATATTTAGTCACCAATATGATTGACATTTGAGAGCATTAGGAAACCTGGACATGGATGTTTTTAGTAATCCAGGATCACTTTCCATCTAGGATTTGCTACAATCAGAAGGGTGACCTTTGCATTTTGTGATCAGAATATTACTCTGATAAAATGTATATGTAGATCAGGTGACATGAGTATTTCTTCTAACATTTTGGGAGCAATATTTTGAAGAGGTATAAATTAGTATTGGGGGTACACAGAGTTGTACCCTGTGTCTATGAATGTTGAAGAAATGAATGAATTGACAATACTGTGAATAAATAATATACTGTTTCCACTTTAAATCATGGATTGAATTGATATCTGAAAATATATAAAAATCTTATATTGATATACAATCATTCATTCCAACGAGTTATACATCTAATGGTAATATTAGGGTTATGTTTTATCATGAAGGGTGTGTGAGTTTAGCTTCAAAAGTTATTATGGAAATGGAAAATAATGTGTTTGGAAAGAAATCTCATGAAAAGATGAGTCAAGAAATATAGAGGAATTCATATGTTCTGAAGCAGGATTTGATTGTAAGTATAAAAAAAGCCTATAAATTTCCTAACTTGTGGATGAAATATAAATCCAATGATGTGCAAAAACTGAAAAAATAGTAATGCACCAGTTTTGAATGAAAATGAACGTCAAAATACACATCATATCCCATAGGAATCTACTTGCATTGATGCTAAACTGGCTCAGTTACTGTAGAAATATTATGATTTGTATGCACTATTCACTGAAGTTAGTTTTCAGTACTAGGAAACAAATACGTATTTCAAGTGGATGAATTTTTATGAGAATAATCTTGTGAAATGTTGACTATAAATTTACATATATGAACACGAATGAATTTAGGGAGTGTATAATAAGAAACATATATTTCATATTTTGAAAAATCTTGAGAGTTTCTATATATATATATATATAGATAGATAGATAGATAGATAGATATAGATATGTGTGTGTGCATTTATGTATTTATATATATATATATATATATACACACACACACACACACACACAGACACTAAAATGTATCAATATGCATGCCAATCGAAATTCACTATGAATCATATATCATCCACAGATCCAAAAATAATCATTTTACTGAACATGGATTTATGTATAATATTGTTCAACTAGGAAGTTCACCCATAGGTTGAAGTTTCAGTTCCAACAGCGTTTAGGAGGAGTGATCTCTTCCCACAATTTGTATCTCCCAAGACAGCCAAACTCACAAGGATATACGTGTGATACCAGTTATGTTTCTATATTTGCATATAAAAATACATGTGCTGAACAGGCTGCAGAGAAAGGGAGACAGGAATTCACATATTTGTTAACTTTAAAAACACATGGAGATCAATTTCAATTAAAAATTGACTAGATTTATAACACCTACCCTTTATCATTCAAAAGGAAAGTCCAACTATACACCATGCCTTCTCTGAACTGCTTTCATTTCCATTCTGTTTGGTTATTTTTGTCCATCATTTTAGGATTAGTAGTCAGAGTCTATTAGGGTATGGGTTAATGTCAGGAATTCAGTAATTCGAATGGAAAATAGGAAAATGAATCCAATGTGTATGCAAATATGTGCTACACAAAAATATTCCCACTCTCATCCAGAACATTGCCTTTACATTACCTTTGCCCCAAATAAACACAATTAGAGAAGAAGAGTTAGGAAATCTGTGAATACATATCGGAAATGGAAAATATTCAGGAGTTCACAATCTTGGATGTGGTAGAGGAGTTTCCAAAAGTGAGGGACAGGGTAAACACTCCACAAACATGGAGCTCATTGGGCCTAAAGACTCTTGAGAAACTGCCTCTGAGGTTGGGCACTTGAAATATATGTTGTTGTCAGGAATTTTAGCATCCTTTCTAGTGAGACCAACAAAGCTGGGTCTGATCTCTGTGACCTGGAAGATATGGTTTTTTATTTTCCAATGAACATGAGGAAGCAGTGCTGAATTCTCTCTTTGTAGGTAAACTGTGGCCACTGGGGTCTAAGTGTCTTCCCATGTGGACTGTGAAGCCATTTGATCATCTTCCACTTTTCGAGGTGTTTCTTGCTGCTGCACTGTGAATTTGGTATTTGCTTCAGGAAATACAAGGAGTTCAACAGGTACCAGTGATGGAGGGAGTTCTGTCACATGTGGTGGGTCAAGGTCTTCAGGAAAATGCACCAACCAGGCTTCTACCCCACATAGCTTGCCCGCTTGTCCATAGCAATCTGATTCTGAACATTGCCCGGAAACCTCTCCATATAACAAGATGCTTTTATATAATAGGGTCTGCTGACTTCACCATGTCAGTCTCAAGCCATTTGGAATCCAAGGGCAGATCCACATGGTACCACCACAGATTTTTTATCACATACCTGCACACCACTGCTCTAGGCCCACTACTCAGCAGTCTCCAACTTACAGGGATCTCTTTTCTACACTGTTTTCATGAAACCAAGTAAATCCAAGCACAGTCTGGTACACTCATGACCAGCAACAAGTCATCCAAAGTTTCTCCATTGCCACCTGGTCATTGAAATTTCAAAAAATTCATGGTATGTATTTAGCTATTTTTCAAAGATGAAGTTGGAGGCACTGTGGGTTTCAAATTATTTAGGAAACATTAAATGGTGAGGAAGCTCATTTCAAAGAAATCTCTGGAGAACTCTCACAGGCAAGGCTTCCCAAAGAGTGGCCAATATTTCACATGAATCCAGGCCCATTGAGGTCTAAAATGTGAGGTCTATGTGTGTTTTGACTCTCAATTATGGCTGCCAAGACTTTCAGAATAAAATCACGTGAAATCCTGGCTGAGATTCCCAGTGCTCTGTGGAAGCCACCTTGGCCAGGATCTCAGTTTTCAGGATGACTCTCATGTGTTGCCTCCTAAAATTCCAACACAATTCATGGCAATACTTCTCTGAGGACAGTTCCAGAATTCAGTCTCTAATAACACCAGAGTTCAAGCCCAGGTGAACTAAGTCATCTCTTCCAACCGCCACACAAACGACCAGAATTAAAACCAAAACACTCCCACATGGCCCTCAACATTCTCCATATAGACACTTATCATAACCTCTGGCTGGAAATTTCCATGAGGGGCACAGACAAAGACAGTATCCAAATAAGTTCCCTTGCCCCTCATTTGCCTAAAGTCAGGGTGGCCTGGACACCCTTCCTGAGAACCAAGAGTGATTAAATAGGCCTGCACTTAATACTGCTCTGCATCTCCAATTTGGGGCCTACTTACTTTCAGGTATAGATTCTTTATGTGATTTGGAGTCATGAGAAAAGCCAAGCACCTCTGGGCTAGTCTCTGCAGGGTTTGAAGAACTCATTTGACCCAAAAGATCCCTATTCTCACTTGATGGATTTCAGGAACCTAACAGAGGAAAGCAAAAGACTTAATCCACACTGACTCCTCATTTGGCCATTTTGGTTTTGGATGCACACATGGTATCTTTCTTTAGATCCATCAGGTGCTAAGAATCTAAGCCACAGCATCACACAGGGTCATGAGGCTGATTCAGACACATCCCTTTCCAAAGCAATCAAGCAAAGAGCCACAGGTGATGCCCATTCATTTGCATTTGAAGACTCTTTTCTTCAGGCTTCACAAAGGAGTAGTCTGAGGCAAAAAGCTTTCTGAAATTCAGGGCAACAGAACAATAGGTAAGCAAATGGCCCAAAGCAGGATTTCTCCACTGAGACTTTCCTGGTCACACTGATATATGAGTTTTCTGAGATGCTCGCCATTCCCTTTAGCTATCCAGTACATGGCCATGCCACAGAGCTTGGAGGTGGTATATATATTGGACACATAACCATGAGCCTATTTTGGAGAGTGGAGTGAATTCAGGAACAAAATAGAAACTTAGGAAGATAGTAGGTGTTGCCCATTCATAAGGCAAGCCGCAGTCCATTCATAAATTGGCAGGATGAATGTTGGGAAGATTTCTACTAGACAGGAGTCATCCATTGATGCATTCTCTTTTCTGATGTCTAGAACCACGGACACAGTGGGATACACAGACTTAGAAACACTCGCCTTTTCATAAGACTTATTAGAAACAATTCACTTCAAACCAAAAAACCGCCTTTATTACCTATTCTCAGAACATGAGACCAAACCACAAACCAACAGCCACATCCACAAAGACAATTTCTTCCCCCAAGTCAGTCTGAGAGTATCCATAGTGTCCTCTGATTGATGGGCCATACTATGTTACCCCGAAATGTCCTGTCCTGTCTCAGATCTGGTCTCCTTGGTCAACACTGTGAAGTTCTCAGGAGCCAGCGGTGATCCACTAACTGCTTTCTCAGGAAAGGCCACTCTTCAGAGCTTTCCTGGCATTTGGGCATCCTCACCTCCGTAGGTACCAAGAAAGACTGACTCTGTCCTTGGTAAATCCGAACAATTGAGACCACTTGGACTGGGACTGGGACTGAAACAGGATTTGGGTGCCTAGCTTCCTGGATCTCAAGTTCAGAGTGTTCCATCACAAAGGATGTTAGGTGAGGTCACTTCCTTCATGATCTGAATGAGGTCACTGCCTTGGCAACCACTTTGTTCTAACAGTTGCTTCAAAGTGTCCCATGAAATGGAGGCTGCCCCTACATCCTGTGACACTTTCAAAAGTTCGAATGGTATATCAACCATAGGCACCCGGGAAGTGCTCTCCACACTGGCCTGGTTTGGTCCTTCTTCTCCATATTAAGAAGAGAGAGGCTGATTCAGACACATCCCTTCATCCTGACCAGGTTGTTTTCAATGGAAGATGACTTTTGCTCTCTCAGTTCCTACATATGTGCCTACAACTTCTCCAGAGATCATTTTGCGTGGACCTTTGAGTTTCTCAGCAGTTGGAAGAAACCGTACATTCCTGTATTTTAAGATCAACTCTGTCCCTGCTCTTCTGTAAAGTTAGATTGAGGGAAGAGTGTATGGTTAGGGTTAATAACAGTTTCGATTGGGGTTAGGAATCATTCTGCTGAATGAATAATGGTATGGCGAACCTTCGATATTTTCAAGAATATATAGGTAAAATATAAGTACGAAAACAGAAATAAAGGTAATATTTGAAGCCCAGAAGGGCATTGGGTCTTTGATTGCAATATTTAGCTTTGATTTATTTTCTGCACAGATGTCTCAGATAAATCAATATACAAAGGCATAGGACCTTGTATTTTGAATGATTGATTGTCAAAAAGAACTTCCAGTCAAAAATGGATAGTCGGGGGGCTGGGGATGTGGCTCAAGTGGTAGCACGCTCGCCTGGCATGCGTGCGGCCCGAGTTCGATCCTCAGCACCACGTACAAACAAAGATGTTGTGTCTGCCAAGTACTAAAAAAACTAAATGTTAAAAAATTCTCTCTCTCTCTCCCTCTCTCTCTAACTCTTTCTTTAAGAAAAAAAATTAAAAAAAGCATAGTCGGTAGGATTACGACGATAGTTGGTAAGTTTAGAACGGAGAGTAAGTATAGGATTTGCACCAAAAGTTCTTTAGCTATGGGGTTTCGGGTATAGAGTGAATGTAAATGTCAGCACTTGTGAAGAGTCAGTCACAATGATGTACTGGGGAAAATATGTAGGAAAGCAGATTTCAATAGAGACATTAGGAAATCTGGCAAAGTATATTCGGTAATGAAAATTTAGTAAAATAGGTAAATGTCGCTTGCTGTTTTTCTGTATGCTTAACAAAACACTATTGAAATCTTGAGAACTGTTTGCTAATCTTGTTCCCAGAATGTGCTGTCCCCAACTGCCAACCTACAGAATGTACTCATTCACCCGGTTGCACGCAAACTGCTCACTCGCCCAGACCAAACAATAAAGTTCCCTCTCTGCCCTCTCCAAGGAAAGTATATAAGCTCTGCTTAAGCTGTTCTCAGGGCTCTCTGCTCTATTCAAGTGAGCTCTTAGCCCCAACATGCTGAATCCCCAATAAACCCTTTGCTTTTGCATGAGACAGTCTCTTGGTGGGCTCTTCACCCGATGCTCGCCTGACCTTTACATATGGAGGTTCCACTGAGATCCGGCAGCGGCGAACGAGAGACCCCAACAGGCTCCTCTTGGGGTATGTATGGTGCCTCTTTCTGGTTTCAGGTTTCAGGTTAGGGCTTCACAAAATGGCTGTCAATGAAGAGTGTGAGCTCTCTCCGACGGTGGCTGACATACGTGTCACAGAGCCACAGGCCACATCCCTGGGGGATGCTCCAGAGTATTCGGGAAATCGAGGAGCAATAGTCTCCTCAATTCAGTGATATTTTGTTTCAGATTCAGTATCGCCAGCCCATCGGGTTGGGCCAGATACTTAGTCCTGGTCTCAGTGTTCGAAGTTCCATTGTCTGTCTTTATTTTCTTGTCTTGTCTGTGTCGTGTGTCGTTGCTTTTACTGTTTGTGTATCTTTCATTATGGGACAGAGCACTTCAATGCCTGTGTCCCTAACCCTCGATCACTGGACCAAAGTACCCTTAAGGGCTCAGAATCTTTCTTTTTCAGTAAAATTCTGGACCTGGCAGACTCTCTGTGCCTCAGAATGGCCCACCTTTGTATTCGGATGGCCCCTAGAAGGATCTTTCTACTTCCCACTAATTTAAAAAGTCAGACGATATTGTCTTTCAGCCAGGGCCACATAGCCATCTGGATCAACAGCCATATATCTTAACTTGGCAGGACCTCTGCAAATCTCCTTCATGGGTGAAGCATTTCCTTGCCCCTACCCCCACTCCTACTGCTTCCCCCATGATCTCTCAAACCCTCTGCTCCTCCTCCTCCTCCAACCTCTGTTCTCCCTGAGACACAAGATTTGACTCTACTGGACTCTCGTCCCCCTCCTTATCTCCTGCCCACGTCCCCCAAAGACCAACACCCTCTAAGTGATTCCCCTGCTGCTGACTCAACCTCTCCACCATTGGAGAAAGCTAAGCCAGCCCAGCGCCCTCCAGATAATTTCCCCGCGGCACACACAGCCCCTCCTCTTCTGGAGGAAGCTAGCCCGGCTAAAGGTACTCACCAGCGGTGAATGATTGAAAAACCTGGAACTCGAATGATGCTCCCCCTCCATCCCTAGGGGCCAATGATTGACAACGGCCTTGGGGGAAAAATGCAAGCCTACCAGTATTTACCTTTCTCCTCTTCAGACCAATATAACTGGAAAAATAAAAATCCCCGTTTTACCGAGGACCCCAACCGGCTCCTAGGTGTGGTTGAGTCATTGATGTTTTCACACCAGCCTACTTGGGATGACTGCCAACAACACCTAGGGTTGTCTCTTCATGACAGAGAAACAAAAGAGAATCCTCCTGGATGCTAGAAAAAAATATCCTCTGACCAGATGTGTAACCGACAAAACTTCCCAACATATTTAACCCGGCTTTCCCTTGAATCGACGAAACTGGGACCCCAACACCTTTGAAGGTAGGGAGCATCTGTCCACTTATCACTGGGCTCTAATTGTGGGTATCTTAGTGGCCGCTAGGCGACTTACAAATTTTGCCAAGTTAAGAGAGATTATTCAAGGGCCTGATGAATCTCCCTCTATGTTTTTAGAGAGAATTATGGAGGCATATAAGAGATATACTCTTTCGATCCTCAGGCAGAGGATCAAAAGTCATCTGTCAAGATGGCCTTTATGGGCAAGCTGCCCTGGATATTAAAAGAAAGTTACAATGCTTAGATGGATTACAAGATATGACTTTGAGAGATTTAGTCAGAGTAGCCGAGAAGGTATACTATAAGAAAGAAAGTGAGGAAGAGTAGGGAGCAAAGGAAGGATAAAAGAAACAAAAGACAGACTAAGGCATTGACTAAGGTCCTGGTCACAACAACAAATAGGCCAGAAATAAGAAACATGGAGACAGGAAGGGATACCGGGGCCCAGACTAGAGGCCACCCCTGGCCTCAATTTAATGTGCCTACTGTAAAGAAAAAGGACACTGCTTCAAAGAGTGCCATTGAAAGAGACAGCCACTCTAGCCAGCCATTCTGACTCTGGAGGATGACTAAGAATGTTGGGTCTCAGATCCCCTCCGAGAGCTCAGGGTAAATTTTGAAGTGGAGGGGACCCTAGCAAACTTTGAAGTGGATACAGGGGCAATATACTCTGCCCTTATGGCCCCATTGGTCTCTCTATCAAATAAAAAGGTCTCTAATTCAAGGGGCTAATGGCAGAAAATATCGGGTTTGGACAACTAAGAGGACCATGGACCAGGGGAAAGGAAAAATCCATCACTCGTTCTTAGTAATCCCAGAATGCCCGGCCCCATTGATGGGCAGAGATCTGCTCACCAAGCTCCGGGCCAAAATAACTTTTAACCCTGAAGGCCCACAAGTGGAATTTCTAAATCCTTCAATAAAAACTCCTATAGTCACGGCTCTAAATATGTCAGTAGAAAATGTATAACAACTCACTCACCTTGGTTCAAAGAAATTGCATTCATTCCTGAAGGATGAAGAACAGAGTTTTTTACTAACCGACTCAAAGCAAAAGGAAATAACTGAATGGGTAACAAAAGCCAGTCAGGTCTGTCATGGTTAATGCTTACCCTTCCAAGCTTCCTGCAAAAAAGCACCTACGAGGAACCAGACCAGGACAATTCTGGGAAGTGGACTTTACTAAAATTAAGCCAGCAAGGTTTGAAATTAAATATCGCCTAGTCTTTGTAGATATATTTTGAGGATGGATTGAAGCCTTTTCCAGGAAAAAAGAAAAAAAACGAAACAGCGCAAATGGTTGTCAAGAAGATCCTGAAAGATATTTTTACAAGATACGGCCTGCCTAAAGTAATAAGGTCTGATAATGGACTGGCGTTTGTAGCCCAAGTAAGTCAGGGGTTAGGCAAGACCCTGGGGATTAATTAAAAGTTACATTGTGCTTATAAACCACCGTCAGGACAGGTAGAAAGAATGAATAGAACCATTAAAGAGACCATAACGAAATTAAGCTTAGAAACCTGCATAATAGATTGTACTATGCTCCTTCCTTATGCACTATTTCATGGAAGAAACACTCCCTCTGTTTCTTTGTGTAACCTTACCCCCTATGAAATTGTCCATGGTTCCCCTCCTTCAGTAAGGGACCTAACCCCAACTCTAAGACCTAACGATTCCTTCCACACCCCATTGCTTGACTGAATTAAAGCTCTTGAAAGAACTCAGGGATACCTGTGAAAACAGATGGCCAATGCCTATCAACCTGGGGACGAATGGACTCTACATCAATATCAAGTAAGAGACTTCATCTACATAAGTCGACATCAGGTGTCATCCCTGAAACCCCACTGGAAATGACGATACAAGGTGCTACTTATAACACCTACAGCGGTAAAGGAAGACAGAATCACTTCCTGGATCCATACCTCTCATCTCAAGCCTGTGCCCTGCCAGACTCTGGCTGGAAAATGGAAAAGATTGGTAAAACTTTCAAATTGTGTATTTACCCTGTGTCTAAGGCTATAGACTCTTCCCTTGACCACCAGTAGTCCTAAACCTATTAAACCCATTCAGCAGCGATGGCTGATCACAAATCCTACTGGTAAAGAAGTATGATCTATCTCGCATGCAGCCCACTTAGGGACTTGGTGGACATCTATCCACCCAGACATTTGTCAGCTGGCTATAGGTCTTTCCTATTGGGATATACCTGATGAAGAGGATCCCACTAAATTTCCATTAAATCCATTCTGCACCATTGATAATGGAAACAATCATTATGGATGTAGGGACACGCGAGCCAGATGCAGGTTGGCTAGCCTAGATTACTATGTTTGCCTGGTGGACTACCAAAGCCACAAACAGTCACGGTTGTGTGGGGGGAATGCCGACTTCTTCTGTATGTCTAGGGATGTGATCATACAGGCAGTGCATGATGGAACCCAAACTCCTCATCAAATTCTGTACACAGCATTGGCCCTATTACCAATTAGATCACCCAAACTGTTGGCCCCTAGAGGGGTCTCTAGATCCTCAAATTCTGCATGACCTTTTTAACTTCTGAATGTCCTCAAAAGGGTGAAAGGAGATTTCCCTATGTGGAGGCCTTTTCCCTCCTTCGCTCACATCCTGAACTATGCTTCTCCAATAGGTCCTCACACTCAGCCTTCCGCTCCAGACTCTCTGCTGTCACTCTCACCTCAGCAACATGATTTCTCCCCTCCAATTACTAGATCAAAAACCCAAACCTCCGCCGGATCTCAGACCATTTCCCCCTTTCTGAGGTAGCAGGTACTGAGGTAACCCTCCACCGAATCACTCCTCTCTTCTCCAGTCAGTGCCCACACCGGGTCCCACCAGTTCCTCTTAACAGCTAACCCAAAGCTCAAACCAGCTGAGGAGAACCCTCAGACCCCTATCCAAGATGTAGTGAAAATGGCCTTTAAAGTTTCTTTGTCATTAGTGAAAACAGGTTACTAAGAATTTAAAGTCCCTCACAGGCTTTTAGGGATACTAACTCCTATCTTCTCCTCTGTTCTACCTGTTCTACTGCTCACCTTTTTGTTGCTAGGAAAATCACAAACACCTTTGCCAGTATTCTTTCACATCTCTGCTACCTCATTCTCAGATCCACGGAGCTGCTCACAGCCATGCCTTCCCCATCTCCCCCCTCTGTTCCAGGCCCACAGAAAAACATTAATTGACCTTCTACGGAAGTCTTCAGCATGGCTGACTTTAGGACTTTCAGGAAAAGAGTCCCCATGAAAGACTTCAAAGTAGATAAACTTCCTCTTTCCATGTTGCCCTGTTGTACTTGGTCACTGGCTAAAAATATCAGCACTCCTAAGTTAGACACCCCCTTACTAGTTTTTCACAAAATATGTGAACAAGGCCTTTGGCATTGATCTGGGGCTTCACAGAGATGGCTACATTTCAAAGATAAAGAAGTTACCAACTGGGCTCCATGGTAACAGCTGGAAGGGGGAAAAATAAAGGGAAAAAAAAGCTCTCCTTCACCCAGGTGTCCTTGAAAAGTTAACTTGCCCAGAACAGAGGAATAAAACAGAAAAAAATCTGCTTTTTGTGAACTTCTGCAGGCTGTGAACTTCTGCGCCCCTTCCCTTATATGTTGGGTACAAAATTCTGAAACTACCTAAACGTGAGTTTCAGGGAATTAATTGATTATAACAGAAGTAATGCCCTCTGAATCCGGTTGCTAATAAAATGGAAAGTTTCCCTGTTTTTGGTAGTATCTTAGGTGCCGTGCCTTGTCCGTCTCTACAACAGTACAATTCTATAGACTTAAACATTGTTTATGTTTTCAAGAAATTGTCAAGACGATGTGATTAAATGTGTAAAGGTGCAGATGTTTCCCAGAGTGCTTTATCATAATGCAGGTTCATTTGAAGTTCAAATAGGGGGGCATAAAACTCGGTTCCACTGAGAACATATATCCATCACTTTAGCCATCCTATTAGGAATAGGAGTTGCTGCAGGCGTGAGCACAAGAACCACTGCCTTGGTCCATGGGATACAACACATGACACAATTAGAAGCAGCAATAGACCAAAACTTAAAGATATTAGAATCCTCCATCTTGGCTTTGCAGGAATCTTTAACCTCTCTCTCTGAAGTTATTTTACAGAAAAGGCGAGGGTTGAACCTCCTCTTCATGAAAGAAGGGGGCCTTTGTTCTGCATTGATGGAGAATGTTGTGTTTTTGCCGACCATACTGGATTTGTAAAAAAATCTAGGAGTAAATTAAATAGATGCCTTGAAGAGTGTCAATGAGAGAGAGAGGCCCAAAAAGTGTGGTTTGAGTCTTGGTTCACACAGTCCCCCTGGTTAACTACGCATTTATCAACCCTGGACAGTTCAATAATAATCCTCATATTATTGCTAACTATAAAACCCTGTTTGCTCAACCGTGTAATTTCTTTTTTCCAAGCTCAAATTGGATGAGTTAAACTTATGGTAATACCCCACTAGCAAACATAGAATGTGACACCCCGCAATGATCACTTTTATGATTAAAAGTAGCCAGAAGAAGAAGTGGGGAATGAAAGGTTAATTGAATAGACACTTTTCACTTCCTTTTTTCCTGTATGCTTAACAAAACACTGTTGAAATCTTGAGAAATGTTTGCTAATCTTGTTCCCAGAATGTGCTGTCCCCAACTGACTAACTGCAGAATGTGCTCCCTCACTGGGTTGCATGCAAACTGACCACTCGCCCTGACCTATCAATAAACTTCCCTCCCTGCCGTCACCAAGGAAAGTGTATAAGCTCTGCTTAAGCTGTTCTAAGGGCTCTCTACTCTATTCAAGTGAGCTCTGAGCATCAGCATGCTGGACCCCCAATAAACACTGCGCTGTTGCATGAGATAGTCTCTTGGTGGTCTCTTCTTTCGACCTCATCCGACCTTTACTTGGATAATTAAATGTAGAAGAGAACATCCATTCAAAAAGGGATAGTCGGTAGGATTAGGAATATAGTTGGTAGGTTTAGGAAGAAGACTGTGTATAGGATTTGGAACAAAAGTTCCTTAGCAATAGGGTTTCGGTTAGAGAGTGAATGTAAATGTCAGCACATGTGAAGAGTCAGTCACAATGATGAACTGGAGAAAATATGTAGGAAATCAGATATCAATACACACATTATGAAATCAGGCAAAGTATAAAGTGAATGATAGGATTAGACATTATCAACAAGGTTGAGTTTCAATGTATAATCTTAGGAAGAAACAAATATGTAGTCAGCAATATGATTGAAATTTGAGAGCATTAGGCAACCTGGACATGGATGTTTTTAGTAATCCAGGATCACTTTCCATTTAGGATTTGCTACAATCATAAGTTTGACCTTTGCATTTTGTGATCAGAATATTACAGTGATAAAATGTATATGTAGATCAGGTGACATGAGTATTTTTTCTAACATTTCTGGGAGCAATATTTTGAAGACGTATAAATTAGTGTTGGGGGTACACAGAGTTGTACCCTGTGTCTATGAATATAGAAGTAATGCATGAATTGACGATACTGTGAATAAATAATATAACTGTTTCCACTTTAAATCATGGATTGAATTGATATCTGAAAATATATAAGAAATCTTATATTGATATACAATCATTCATTCCAACGAGTTATGCATCTAATGGTAATATTAGGGTTACGTTTTATCATGAAAGGTGTGAGAGTTTAGCTTCAAAAGTGATTATGGAAATGGAAAATTATGTGTTTGGAAAGAAGTCTCATGAAAAGACGAATCAAGAAACCTAAAGGAATACATGTGTTCTGAAGCAGGAAGTGATTGTAAGTATAAAAAAACGTATAAATTTCCTAACTTGTGGATGAAATATATATCCTATGATGTGCAAAAACTGAAAAAAATAGTAATGTACCAGTGTTGAAAGAAAATGAATGTCAAAATACATATCATGTCCCATAGGAATCTACTTGCATTGATGTTAAACTGGGTCAGTTACTGTAGAAACATTAGGATTTGAAAGGACCATTTACTAAAGTTAGTTTTCAGTACTAGGAATCAAATATATATTTCAGGTGGATGAATATATCTGAGCATAATCTTGTGAACATTTTATTATAAATCCACATTCATGACATGAATGAATTTAGGGAGTGTATATAAGACACATATATTTCATATTTTGAAAAATCAGGAGGGTGTAAAATATATATATATATATATATATATATATATATATATATATATATATATCACAGATACATTAAAAAGTAGCAATATATAAATATATATGGGTATCAAAATTTATCTTGAAATATATATCATCCACAGATTAAAAAGTATTCATTTTAGTGAACATGGATTTATGTATAATGTTGTTCAACTAGGAACCTCACCCATAGGTGGAATTTTAAGATCCAAAAGCGTTTAGGAGTAGTGATCTCTTCTCACAATTTGTATCTGCAAAGTTAGCCACCTCACAAAAATGTACGTGTGATACCAGGTAGGATTCTATATGTGCATATAAAAATACATGTGCTGAATAGGCTCCAGAGAAATGGAGACAGAAATTCAGAAATAAGTTAACATTAAAAAGAATGGAGAACTATTTCAATTAACAATTGACTATATTTTTAACACCTACCATTTATCATGCAAATAACAAGTCCAACTATACACCATGCCTCCTCTGAACTGCTTGTGTTTCTATAATGTTTCGGTTACTTTCCTCCATTATATTAGGATTAGTAATCAGAGTCTAGTAGGGTGTGAGTTAGTGTCAGGGAATCAGTATATTGAATGGAAAATAGAAAAATGAATCCAATGTGTATGCAAATATGTGGTACACAAAAATCTTCCCACTCTCATCAAGAACAACACCTAGATATCACCTACGCCCCAAGTAACACACAATTAGAGGAGAAGAGTTAGAAAATCCATGACTACATATCTGGAATGGAATACGATCAGGAGTTCACAACCTTGGAAGTGGTAGAGGAGTTTCCAAAAGTAAGGGACAGGGTAAACACTCCACAAACATGGACCTCTGCCTGCCTAAAGACTTCTTGAGAAACTGTCTCTGAGGTTGGGCACTTAAAACATATGTTGTTGTCAGGAGCTTTAGCTTCCTTTCTAGGGAGACCATCAAAGCTGGATCTTCATCTCTGTGACCTTGTGGATATGGTTTCTTATTTTCCAATGAACATGAGGCAGCAGTGCTGAATTCTGTCTTTGTAGGTAAACTGTGGCCACGGGGGGCTAAGTGTATCCACATGTTGGCTGTGTATCCATTTGGTCATCCTCCAAATTTCGTCGTGATTCTTGGTGCTGCACTGGGAATTTAATATTTGCTTCATGGAATACAAGGAGCTCAACTGGAACACAGTGCTGGAGGGAGTTCTGTCATGTGTGGTGGGTCAGGGTCAGCAGGAGAATGCACCAACCAGGTTTCTATCTCACACAGTTTGCCCCCTTGACCATAATAACCTGATTGTTAAGATTTCCCTTAAACCTCTACTTATAAAAAGATGCCTTTACATATAAGGGTCTGCTGGATGCACCATGTCAGCCACAAGCCATATGGAAGTCAAAGGCAGATCCACAAGGCCCCACGACAGAAGTTTTATCACAAAACTGCACATCTCTGCTGTAGGCCCACTAATCAGCAGGCTTGAACTTACTGGCATCTCTGTTCTACACCATTTTCATGAAACCCAGTCAATCAAGAAACTGTCTGATACACTCATCGTCAGCAACAGTATATCCAAAGGTTCTCCTGTGCAACCTGGTCAAGGGAATTTTAAGAATTTCATGGTATTTATCTAGCCATTATTCAAGCATGAGGTTGGAGGCACTGTGGGTTTCAATTTTTTCAGGAAACATTAAATGGTGAGGAAGCTCATTTCAATGAAACCTCTGGAAAACTCTCACAGGCAAGTCTTCCCAAGGAGTGGCCAAAAGGTCACCGAAATCCAGGACTATTGAGGTCTACAATGTGAGGTCCATGTGTGTTTTGACGCTCAAGTATGCCTGCCATGTGTTTTAGAAAAAATCATGTGATATCCAGGCTGTGATTCTCAGTGCTCTGTGGAAAGCCACCCTGGACCTAGATCTCAGTTTATAAGGGGGACTCTCATGTGTGGCCTGCGAAAATCCCAACACAATTCATGGCAATACTTCTCTGAGTTCAGTTCCAGAACTCAGTCTCTAAGTCCCCTTGAACTCACACCAGAGTTCAAGACCAGTTGGACCCATTCATTTCTTCCAACCGCCACACAAATGACCAAAATTAAAACCTAAACACTCCCACAAAGCCCTCATGTTCTCCATATAGACACTCATCATAACCTCTGGCTGAATTTTTCCATGAGGGGCGCAGCCCAAGACAGTGACCAAAATGAGCACCTTTGGCCCTCATTTGCCTAAAGTCAGGGTGGCCTGGACACCATTCCTGTGAACCAGGAGTGATTAAAAAGACCTGCCATTAATACTGCTCTGCTTCTCCATTTTGAGGCCTACTGAATGTCAGGTATAGATTCTTTATGTGGTTTGGAGTCATGAGAAAACCCAAGCACTTCTGCAGGGTTTTGAATAACTCATTTGACCCAAAGGATCCCTATTCTCACTTGATGGAGTCAGGAACATCACAGAAGAAGGCTAGAGACTTCATCCACAATGACTGATCTTTTTGCCATTTTGGTTTTGGATGCACACATGGGATCTTTCTTTAGATCCATCAGGTGCTGAGAATCTAAGCTGGAGCCTCACACAGGGCCAAGTGGCTGATTCAGACACCTCCCTTTCCAAAGCAATTATGCCAAGAGCCACAGGTGATCCTCATTCATTTCCATTTGATAACTGTTTTTTTCAGTCTTCACAAAGGGGTGGCCAGAGGCAAATACCTTCCTGACATTCAGGGCAACAGAACAAAATGTAAGCAAAATGCCCAAAGCAGGGTATCTCCACTGAGAGTTTCCTAGCCACACTGATATCTGAGTTTTTTGAGATTCTCGCCATGCCAATTCCTTCAGCTATTCAGTACATGGTCATGTCACAGTGATTGGAGGTGGTACATATCATAGATAAAAAACAATGAGCATATTCTGGCTAGTGGCCAGAATTCTGGAAGAAAACAGGAACTTAGGAAGGTTGTAGGTGTTTCCCATTGGTAAGGCAAGCCGCAGTCCTTTCATAAATTGGACAAGTTGATTGCTGGGAGGCATTCTACTACACAGGACATATTCATTGATGCATTCTCTTTTCTAATGTCTACAACCACGGACACAGTGGCATACACAGAAATAGAAACACTCACCATGTCAAATGACTTATTAGAAACAGTCCATTCCAAAAGAAATAAATCACGTTTTTTCTACCTATTCTCAGAACATGAGACAAAACCACAAACTGACATCCACACACCCAGGCACCTCCTTCCCCCAAGTAGGTCTGTGACTCTTCTGAATGTCCTCTGACTGGTAGGCCATACGATGTTCCTCTGAAATGGCCTTTTTTGTCTCAGATCTGGTGTCATTCACCAACTCTGTGAAGTTGTCAGGAGGCAGTGGTGAGCCAATTCCAGTCTTGTCAGGAAAGGCCCCTCTTCAGAGCTTTCTTGGAATTTGGCCACCGTCACATGAAGAGGTACCTAGAAAGACTGATTCTATCCTTGGTAAATCCAAACAAGTGAGACCACTGGGACTTGGACGGGTAATGGCTTTGGGTGCCTGGCTTCCTGGATCCCAAATTCAGAGAATTCCATCACCAAGGAAGTAGGTGAGGTCACTTCCTTCAGGAACTGAATGAGGTCACTGACTTGGCCACCAATATGTCCTAACAGTTGCTTCCTAGGTTCTCATAAGATGGAGGCGGCCCCTACTTCTTGTGACACATTCACAAATTAGAATGGTATAGAAACCATAGGCACCTGGGAACAGCTCTCCACAAAGGCCTGGTTTGATCCGACTTCTCTACATTAAGAAGAGAGAGGCTGATTCAGAAACATCCCTTCATCCTGACTAGGTTGTTTGCCATGGAAGATGACTTTTCCTCTCTCAGGTCCTAAATAGCTGCCTAAATCTTCTCCATCGATCATTTCTGCATGGACTTTTGAGGTTCTCAGCAGGTGGAAGATCCCCTACCTTCCTGTATTGTAAGACCAACTCGGTCCCTCCTCTTCTGTAAAGTTAGATTGACGGAACATTGTATGGTTAGGGTTAATAGCATGTTCGATTTTGGTTAGGAATCATTCTGCTGGATGAATAATGGTTTGGGAACCTCTGATACTTATAAGAATATAGACGTGAAATATAAGTACGAAAAAAGAAATCTAGGTAATATTTGAAGCCCAGAAGGGCATTTGGCGATTGATTGGCATACTAAGCTTGAATTATGTTCTGCACCGAGGTCTCAGATAAATTTATTTACAATGGCATAGGTTGCTGTACCTCAGATGACTGAATTTAGAAGAGATCATCCAGTCCAAAAGGGATAGTCCATAGGATTAGGAAGATTGTCTGTAGGATTAGGAAGAAGAGTGAGTCTAGGAGTTGGACCAAAAGTTCTTTAGCAATAGGGTTTCAGTTAGAGAGTGAATGTAAATGTCAGCACATGTGAAGAGTCAGTCACAATGATGAACTGGGGAAAATATGTAGGAAAGAGAGTAAATATGTATCAATAGAGACATTAGGAAATCAGGCAACGTATAAAGTGAGTGATAGGATTAGATATTTTCAACAGGGTTGAGGTTGAATATATAATCTTAGGAAGAAACAATTATTTAGTCACCAATAGGATTGACATTTGAGCGCATTAGGGAACCTAGACATGGAGGTTTTTAGTAATCCATGCTCACTTTAAATTTAGGCTTTAGTACAATCATAAGTGTGACCTTTGCATTTTGTGTCAAGAATATTACTGTGGTAAAATATATATGTTGATCAGATGACATGAGTATTTCTTCCACCAATATGAGGAGCAATATTTTGAAAACTTATAAATTAGTATTGCGGATAAAATAGGCCTACCCTGTGTTGATGAATAAGAGATGATGCATGAATAGACCATATTGTGAATAAATTATATAACTGGTTCCAACTTTAAATAATGCATTGAAATTATATTTGAAAATATATAGTAAATCTTATATTGATGTATATACATTCATTCCAACCAGTTATACATCTAATGGTAATATTAGGGTTACGGTTTATCATGAAGAGTGTGTGAGTTTTGCTTCAAAAATGAGTATAGAATCGAAAATAATGTTTTTAGAAAGAAGTCTAGTGAAAAGACCACTAAAGAATCATAGAGGAATACATGTTTTCTGAAAGAGGAAGTGATTGATAGTGAACCACATGCCTATAAATTTGTGAATTTGTGGATGAAAGGACATATCCTATGATGTCCATAAACTGAAGAAATAGTAATGTACCAGTGTGGAATAAAAATGAACTTAAAAATACATATCATGTCCCATAGGAATCTAACTGCATTGATGTTAAACTTGGTCAGTTACTATAGAAATATTAGGATATATAAGGACCATTCACTGAAGTTAGTTTTCAGTACTAGGAAACAAATATGTATGTCAGGTGGTTGAATATTTCTGAGAATAATCTGTTGAGAGCCACAGCCAAAGGAGCCCCAGCAAACTTGCAGCTGCCAGCAAACTTCCATCTGCCGGCTGATGATTGGCTCACAGCGGCCCCAGCATCATCTAGCTGATTTGCTTGTCTGTGGTGATGCTCATTGAGATGCTCAATGAGCGGTTTCCCCGACCTTTCAGACTGCCAGCGGATGATTGGCTCACAGCGGCCCCAGCAACATCTAGCTGATTGGCTCCTCTGTGGTGATGCACATTGGGCTGGTTCCCTGCCCTTTCAGACCATGGAACTGCTCATTGGGGGACATTTTGGCTTCGCCCACGTGACCCAGCCAATCGGCCTCAAGAGGAGGAGACTTGTGTTTGAGGGAGAGGCTTGTGGGAAGCCTGTGGTGGCAGTTGGGCTCTGACGGCTTTTCCTGAGGAGCTGTTTTGTTTGGTGTCATCTTGTTGGGTTGTATTATAGTAGAAATACGGGATCAGAAATTAGTAAAAAAAAAAAAAAAAAAAAAAAAAACTGAAAGAGTGTTCAGTAAATTGTTAGAGGAAGGAGGCATCTCAGTAAAATCAAGAAAAGTCAGGGCATACGTTGATACAATACAAAAATGTAGCCCATGGCTTTTTCAGGAGGAGTTGTTAAATATATCACAATGGAACCATCATGGTGAAGATTTAAAAAGAATAGGAAAGAAAAGCCCAGGGACTCTGCCAGTTGGCACATTGCTATTGTGGACGTTTGTACCTTGTTTGCTTAGTGGAAAGCCTTCAGTTCAGACAATGGTAGAGGAAGGAGAAGACATATTGATTCAAGTAAAATAGAAGGTCTCTCAAGTTAGTCAGATAGAGGAAAAAATTCAAGTAAAAGAAAAGGTCTCTCGAACTAGTCAGACAGAGGAAAAAAATCAAGTAAAAGAGAAGGCCTTTCAAGCCAGTCAGACAGAGGAAGAAAGTGTAAAACAGAAAAAGCCATCAGGGGGAAAGTTACAACAGGAGACTACTACTAACACCTTTCTATCACCAGAGGGTGTAAGTGTCCAACCAACAGCACAACCTCTACAGGAGACTGCTACTAACACCTTTCTATCACCAGAGGAAGTAAGTGTCCAACTAACAAGGCCACCTCCATATGCTGGGAGGCCCCCAACCCCCACAGTTGATAGTTGGAATCCTGAGACAAGATCTCAAATATTAACATGCCCAGTATTTGAGGCAGGAGGGCAGTGAGATTACCATGCTTTAAATTTCAAAACAGTGAAGCAGCTAACAGAGGCTGTAACAACCTATGGTCCTCAAGCACCCTTCACTGTAAGCATTATCAAATCCATTAACAACATGAACATGAAGCCAGCAGATTGGGCTAATATGTGTAAAGCTGTGCTAAATGGAGGAAATACCTGTTATGGAAGATTGCCAATGAGGAATTTTGCAAGGAGACGGCTAGGCAAAATGCAGCAGCTAGTTATCCTCAGAGAAATCTAGATATATTGTTAGGAAAGGGACCTTATGAGGATCAGCAGAAGCAATGTGCATATGATCCTGGTGTATATGCACAGATTGCTATAGATGCAATTAAGGCATGGAAGACTTTTCAAGGAAATGGAGGTTTACAAGGTCAGTTATCTAAGGTAATACAAGGAGCTAATGAACCTTATGCTGAATTTGTAGATAGGCTTATTCAAACAGCTACCAGAGTTTTTGGAAATACACAACAAGCAATGCCATTACTAAAACAACTGGCTTATGAGCAAGCGAATCATTGGTGCAAAGATATCATTAGACCATGGAAACATGAAGATTCAAACACATATATTAAATTATGTAGAGACATTAAAGAACAAGAGCAAGTCGTGGAAGCTGCAGTAAAACAGGCTTTAGATGCCAGAGACATTAATGAACAAGGGCAAATTGTGGCAGCTGCAGTAAAACAGGCTTTAGATGCCAGGCCAAGAACATGCTACAATTGTGAAAAAACAGGACATTTTAAAAGGAATTGTCTCATAGGAGGAGGGTTTAACAAAACTAGGTATCAAAGGAGTAGAATACCAGGTATTTGTCCACGATGCCATAGAGGGAGACTTTGGGCTAATGAATGCTGTTCTCAAACCACCATAGAGGGTACACCATTATCAAAAAATGAACAAGGACCAGGTGTTTATCCACAATATCGTGGACAAAAACATGGAGCTCCTTTGCCAAAAAATGGACAAGGGGGCTCAATTCTCCGGGGCCCAAAACCACAAATACACGCAGCACTGGAGAAACCCATCAACCACATCAGGGTAGTGCCCAGGACACATTGTCCATCAGATCCCTCATCAGAAAAACCAGAGGGAGCGCAGGGTTAGACATCTGTGACTCTGCCAGAGCAGTACTAACTGCAGAGATGGGAGTTCAATTCATTTCCACAGGGGTAAAAGGACCTCTTCCCAAAGGAACAGTAGGCTTATTATTGGGACGCAGCTCTTCTACTCTAAAAGGACTTATGATAAGTCCTGAGGTAATTGATCTCGACTATGAAGGTGAAATAAAAATTATAGCCAGTTCTCCAAAGGGTATATTAGTAATTTCACCAGGAGATAGAATAGCACAGTTACTAATAATACCCAGCCTACGTGAAAAATTTTCCAGTCGTACTGTAGAAAGAGGTTCCAAGTGATTAGGCTCCACAGGTGTAGATTGGGCTATGCTTTCTTTAAATTTAGATTCTGGCCCCATGCTTAAACTAAATATTCAAGGGCATGAATTTAATGGGCTACTGGATACAGACGCAGACCTTAGCATCATCTCTCGTCAAGAATGGCCAAAACATTGGCCATTACAACAAGCCACTCAAACGCTTCGAGGCCTAGGAGTAGCGTATAATCCCCATAGAAGTGCAATGGTATTAGATTGGAAGGATCCTGAAGGATGTGAAGGAACTCTACAGCCATATGTATTGGATCATCTTCCCGTAAATTTATGGGGACGAGATAGTCTCCTGGACTCATTGATATTTTTTTTCGGATTCGGTATTGCCAGTCAATCGGGTTTTGCCGGCTCCTCAGTCCTAGTCTCAGTGTTGGACGTCCATTGCCTGTCTTCATTGCCTTGTCTTGTCTGTGTCATGTTTCATTGCTTTAACTGTTTGTGTATCTTTCATTATGAGACAGAGCACTTCAATGCCTCTGTCCCTGATACTTGAACACTGGACCAAAGTCCACTTAAGGGCTCAGAATCTTTGTTTTTCAGTAAAGCGCCGGATGTGGCAGACTCTCTGTGCTTCAGAATGGCCCACCTTTGGATTTGGATTACCCCTAGAAGGATCTTTCTACTTCCCACTAATTTAAAAAAGTCAGAGATATTGTCTTTCAGCCGGTGCTACATAGCCATCTGGATCAACAGCCATATATCTTAACTCGGCGGGAACTCTGCATATCTCCTCCTCCATGGGTGAAGCCTTTCCTTGTCACTGCCCCCACTCTGACTCCTTCCCCCAGGAACTCTCAAATCCTCTGATCCTCCTCCTCCTACACCCTCTGTTCTCCCTGAGTCACCAGATTTCACTCTACTGGAGTCTCCTTCCCCTCCTTATCCCCTGCCCTTGTCCCCCCAAATCCAACACCCTCTAAGTGATTCCCCTGCTGCTGACTCAGCCTCTCCTCCATTGGAGGAAGCTATGCCGGCCCAGCGCCCTCCAGATAATTCCTTTGCGGCACACACAGCACCTCTTCCCTTGGAGGAAGCTGTACCATCTAAAGGAACTCGCTGGCGGTGAATGATTGAAAACCCTGGAACTCTTGGGATGCTCCCCCTCCATCCCTATGGGCCAATGATTGACGATGGCCACGGGGAAAAAATGCAAGCCTACCAGTATTAGCCTTTCTCCTCGTCAGACCTATATAACTTAAAAAAATTATAATCCCCCTTTTTCTGAGGACCCCACCAGGCTCTCAGGTCTGGTTGAGTCATTGATGTTTTCACACCAGCCTACTTCGGATGACTGCCAAAAACTCCTAGGGATTCTCTTCATGACAGAGGAACAACAGTGAATCCTCCAGGAAGCTAGAAAAAAAATCCCTCAAACAAGATCTGCGTCTGACACAACTTCCCAAGATAATCAAAGGCGGCTTTCCCTTGAACCCACCCAACTGAGACCCCAAAATCTTTGAAGGTAGTGAGCATCTGTCCCCTTATCACCGGGCTCTAATAGTGTGTCTCCAAGCAGCCGCTAGGGACAAAGTAATTTGGCCAAGGTAAGAGAGATTATTCAAGGGCCTGATGATTCTCCCACTATGTTTCTAGAGAGAATTATGGAGGCATATTGGAGATATACTCGTTTTGATCCTCAGGAAGAGAATCAAAGGCATCTGTCACGATGGCCTTTATTGGGCAAACTGGCTTGGATATTAAAACAAAGTTACAAAGCTAGATTGATTACAAGATATGACTTTCAGAGATTTAGTCAGAGAAGCCAAGAACGTATACTATAAGAGAGAAACTGAGGAAGAGAAGGGAGCAAGGGGAGGATAAAAGAAACAAAAGGCAGACTAAGGCGTTGACTAAGGTCCTGGTCACAAAAACAAATAGGCCAGAAATTAAGAAACAGGTAGACAAGAAGGGATAACATTGGCCCATGCCAGAGGCCACCCTGGCCTCAGATCAATGTGCCTACTCTAAAGAAAAAAGGACACTGGGCCAAAATTGCCCTAAAAAGCGACAGCCACACCAGCCAGCCATTCTGACTCTGGAGGATGACTAAGAAAGTCGGGGCTCAGATTCCCTCCCCAAGCTCAAGGTAACTTTTGAAGTGTTTCAAAAGTGATTATGGAAATCGAAAATGATGTGTTTGGAAAGAAGTCTCATGAAAAGATCAGTCAAGAAACATGGATGAATACATGTGTTCTGAAGCACGAAGTGAATGAAAGTCAGACAAATGCGTATGAATTTGCTAACTTGTGGATGAAATATATATCCTATGATGTGCATAAAGTGAATAAATAGTAATGTAGAAGTGTTGAATAAAATTGAACATCAAAATACACATCATGTCCCATAGTAATCTACTTGAATTGATGTTAAACAGGGTCAGTTACTGTAGAAATGTTAGGATATGTTTGCACCATTCAAAGAAGTTAGTTTTCAGTACTAGGAAACAAATATGTATTTCAGGTGGATGAATATTACTGAGAATAATCTTGTGAAAAGTTGATTAAAAATCCAAATACATCAATATGAATGAATTTAGGGAGTGCATAATAAGACACATGTTATATATATATATATATATATATATATATATATATATATATATATATATATATATATATATATATATATTAAAAATAGCAATATATATGCCAATTGAAATTTATCATGAAATATATATCATCATCATATCCGAAAATATTCATTTTAATGAATATGGATTTTTATATAAGTTTGTTCAAATAGGAAGCTCACCCATGGGTTGAATTTTCAGTTCCAACATTGTTTAGGAGGAGTGATCACTTCTCACAATTTGTATGTGCCATGTCAGCCACCTCACGAGAATGTACGTGTGACACCAGGTAGGATTCTATATGTGCATATTAAAACACATGTGCTGAATAGGCTACTGAGAAAGGAAGACAGTAATTCATATATTTGTTAACTTTAAAAACACATGTAGAACTATTTCAATTAAAAATTGACTAGATTTATAACTCCTACCCTATATATTTCAAAAGGCATGTCCAACTATACACCCTGCCTCCTCTGAAATGCTTGTATTTCTATTCTGTTTGGGTTATGTTTCTCCATCATATTAGGATTAGTAGTCAGAGTCTAGTAGGGAATGGGTTAGTGTCAGGGATTTAGTATTTCAAATATATGCTGCATAAAAGTCTTCCCACTCTCATTCAGAACAATGCCTAGACATTACCCTCGTCCCAAGTAAGACACAATTAGAGGAGAAGAGTTAAAAATTCTGTGAATACATATCTGGAAATGAATATTCTCATGAGTTCACAACCTTGGAGGTCGTAGAGGAGTTTTCAAAAGTATGGGACAGGGTAAGCACTCCACAAACATGGAGCTCTGCTGCCCTAAAGACTTCTTGAGAAACTGCCTCTGAGGTTGGGCACTTGAAATATATGTTTTCGTATGGAGCTTTCTTTGTACTGAGACCATCAAAGCTGGGTGTGCATCTATGTGACCTGGAGGACATGGTTTCATATTTTCCAATGAACATGAGGCAGCAGTGCTGAATTCTCTCTATGTAGGTAAACTGTGTCCACTGGGGCCTAAGTGTCTCTGCGTGTGGACTGTGAAGCCATTTGGTCATCCTCTACTTTTCCTGGTGTTTCTTGCTGCTGCACTGGGAGTTTGGTATTTGCTTATGAAGTAAAAAAAGATCACCTGGGACACAGTGCTTGAGGGAGTTCTGTCACGTGTGGTGGGTAAGGGTCTGCAAGAGAATATACCAACAATGCTTCTATTCCACAAAGCTTTTCCCCTTGACCATAGCAACATAATTCTCAACATTTCCCTGAAACCTCTCTATATAACAAGATGCCGTTACATATAAGGGTCTGGTGGTTGTACCATGTCAGTCACAAGGCATTTCGGAGCCAATGGAAGATCAACATGGCCCCACCACAGATGTTTCATCACACACCCCCCCTCCACTGCTCTAGGCCCACTACTCAGCAGGCTCCAATTTACTGGCATCTCTGTTCTACACCATTTTGATGAAACCTAGTGAATCAAGGTGCTGTCTGGTATACTCATGATCAGCAACCGGTTTTCCAAATTTTCTACAGTGCCACCTGGTCATGGAAATTTCAATAATTTTATTGTATTTATCTAGCCATTTTTCACGGATGAAGTTGGAGGCACTGTGGATTTCAATTCGTACAGGAACCATTAAATGATGAGAAACCTCATTTCAATGAAAGCTCTGTAGAACTGTTACAGACAAGGCTTCCCAGGGAGTGGCCAAAATGTCACATAAAATCAGACCCACTGAGGTCTACAATGTGAGGTCCATGTGTGTTTTGACTGTCACCCGTGCCTGCCAAGTCTTTCAGAAAAAAAAAATCATGTGATATCCTGGCTGAGATTCCCAGTGCTCTGTGGAAAGCCACCCTGGGCCTAGATCTCAGTTTCCAAGGGAGACTCTCATGCGTGCCCTCCTAGAATCCCAACACAATACATGGCACAAGTTCTCTGAGATCAGATCCAGAATGCACTCTCTAAGTGTAATCACACCAGAGTTCAAGCCCATGTGGACCCAGGCATCTCCTTTAACTGCCACACAATGACCACAATTAAAACCAAAACACTCCCACATGGCCCTCATCTGTTTCCATATAGATACTCATCATAACCTCTGGCTGGATGTTTCCATGAGGGGCGCAGTCCAAGACAGTGTCCAAAATAAGCTCCCTTGCCGCTCATTTGCCTAAAGTCAGGGTGGCCTGGACATACTTCCTGTGAACCAGGAGTGATCAAATAGGCATGCCGTTAATACTGCAGCGCTTCTTCAATTTGAGGCCTACTGAGTTAGAGGTATAGATTGTTTATGTGAATTAGAGTCATGAGAAAACCCAAGCACCTCTGCAGGGCTTTGAAGAACTCAATTGACACAAAGGATCCCTATTCTCACTTGATAGAGGTCAGGAACCTCACAGAGGAAAGCGAGACTTTATCCACAATGACTGGTCTATTTGCCATTTTGGTTTTAGATGCACACATGGGATCTTTCTTTAGATCCATCTGGTGCTGAGAATCTAAGCCACAAACTCACACAGGGCCAAGATGCTAATTCAGACACATCCCTTTCCAAAGCAATTAAGCAAAGAGCCACAGGTGATGCCCATTCATTTCCATTTGAAAACTGTTTACTTCAGGCTTCACAAAGGGGTGGCCAGAGCAAGAACTTCCTGACATTCAGTTCAACAGAACAATATATAAGCAAAATGCCCAAAGCAGGGTTTTTCCACTGAGAATTTCCTGGTCACACTGATATCTGAGTTTTTTGAGATGCTCGCCATTCCCTTCAGCTATCCAGTACATGACCATGTCACAGAGCTTGGAGGTGGTACATATGTTAGACACAAAACCATGAGCCTATCCTGCAGAGTGAACAGAATTCATGAAGAAACCTGGAAATTAGGAATGTAGTAGGTTATGCCCATCTTTAAGTAAAGCCGCAATCCATTCATAAATTGGGCAGGATGAAATGGGAAGCTTTCTACTAGACAGGAAACATCCATTGATGCACTCTCTTTTCTAATGTCTACAACCACGGACACCATGGGATACACAGACATAGAATCACTCGCCTTTTCAAACGACTTACAAGAAACAGTTCACTCCAAACCATACAAACCACCTTTCCTTCCTATTCTCACAACATGAGACAAAATCACAAACTCACAACCACACCCACAAAGGCACCTCCTTACCCTAAGTAGGTCTGTGACTCTATGGAGTGTCCTCTGACTGGTGGGCCACACAATGTTCCCCCGAAATGTCCTGTCCTGTCTCAAATATGGTCTCCTTGGCCAACTCTATGAAGTTGTCAGGAGCCAGCAGTGGGCCACTACCTGCTTTTTCAGGAAAGGCCCCTCTTCAGAGCTGTCCTGGCTTTTGGCCATTCTAACATCAGTAGGTACAAAGAAAGACTGACTCTGTCCTTGGTAATTCCAAACAAGTGAACCCACTGGGACTGGTACTGGGACTGGCTCTGTGTGCCTGGCTTCCAGGATCCCAAGTTCAGAGATTTCCATCACCAAGGGAGTAAGGTGAGGTCACTTCCTTCAGGAACTGAATTAGGTCACTGCCTTGGCAACCACTTTATCCTAACAGTTGCTTCCAAGTGTCTCATTAAATGGAGGCTTCCCCTACTTCCTGTGAAACATTCACAAGTTAGAATGGTATATCAACCATAGGAACCCGGTAATAGCTCTCCACACAGGCCTGGTTTGGTCCATCTCCTCTACATTGAGAAGAGAGGTTCTGATTCAGACACATCCCGTCATCCTGACCAGGTATTTTGCCATGGAAGATTACTTTTGCTTTCTCAGGTCCTCCATAGCTGACTACATATTCTCCAGGGATCATTTCTGTATTGAACTTGTGGTTCTAAACAGGTGAAAGATCCCCTACATTCCTGTATTGTAAGACCAACTCTGTCCCTGCTCTTCATTAAATTTACATTGAGGGAACAGTGTATTGTTAGGGTTAATAAAATGTTGGATGTTAGAAATCATTCTGCTGGATGTATAATGGTACTGGGAACCTGGGATATTTTTAAAAATATAGAGGTGAAATATATAAATGAAAAAAGGATGTCTAGGTAATTTTGAAGCCCAGAGAGGCAATGGGCCCTTCATTGGGATACTTAGCTTTGATTTATGTTGTGCACAGATATCTCAGATAAATCGATATGCAATGGCATAGGACCTTGTACCTTGGATGATTAAAATTCGAAGAGAACATCCAGTCAAAAAGGGATAGTCGGTAGGATTAGATAGATATTCTGTAGGTTAACAAAGAGTGAGTATAGGATTTGGAACAAAAGTTCTTTAGCAATAGGGTTTGGGTTAAAGTGTGAAAGTAAATATCAGCCCACTTGAAGGGTCAGTCACAATGATGAACAGGGGAAAATATGTAGGAAAGCAGATATCAATAGAGATATTACAAAATCAACAAGTGGGCCAAGGACCTGAACAGACACTTCTCAGAAGAAGACATACAATCAATTAATAAGTACATGAAAAAATTCTCACCTTCTCTAGCAGTCAGAGAAATGCAAATCAAAACCACCCTAAGATACCATCTCACTCCAGTAAGACTGGCAGCCATTAGGATGTCAAACAATAATAAGTGGTGGCAAGGATGTGGGGAAAAGGGTACACTTGTACATTGCTGGTGGGACTGCAAAATGGTGCGGCCATTATGGAAAGCAGTATGGAGATTCCTGGAAAAGCTGGGAATGGAACCACCATTTGACCCAGCTATCGCCCTCCTTGGACTATTCCCTGAGGACCATAAAAGAAAATGCTATAGGGATACTGCCACATCAATGATCATAGCAGCACAATTCACAAAAGCCAGACTGTGGAACCAACCTAGATGCCCTTCAATAGATGAATGGATAAAAAAATGTGGCATCTATACACAATGGAGTATTATGCAGCACTAAAAAATGACAAAATCATGGAATTTGCAGGGAAATGGATGGCATTAGAGCAGATTATGCTAAGTGAAGCTAGCCAATCCTTAAAAAACAAATGCCAAATGTCTTCTTTGATTTAAGGAGAGCAAGTAAGAACTGAACAGAGGGAAAGAGCATGAGGAAAATATTAACATTAAACTGAGACAAGTGATGGGAGGGAAAGGGAGAGAGAAGGGAAATTGCATGGAAACGGAAGGAAACCCTCATCGTTATACGAAATCACATATACAAGGTTGGGAGGGGAAAGGGGGGGAAGGGAGAGAACGGAACAATAACAGATGAGGTAGAGGGAGAAAATGAAAGGGGAGGGGAGGGGGGATAGTAGGGGATAGGAAAGTCAGCAGAATACAACAGTCACTAATATGGCATTATGTAAACATTGTGAATGTGTAACTGATGTGATTCTGCAATCTGTATTTGGGGTAAAAATGGAAATGCATAACTCACTTGAATCAAATTTATGAAAGATGAAAAAAATAAAAATTTTAAAAAGTACTAAATTGGCTCATCCTAACATTAAAAAAAGAGATATTACAAAATCAGGCAAAGTATAAAGTGAGTGATATGATTAGATATTTTCAACAGGGTTGATTTTGAATATATAATCTTAGGAAGAAACAAATATGTAGTCACCAATAGGATTGATATTTGAGAGCATTAGGCAACCTGAACATGGAAGTAATCCATGTTCACTTTCCATTTAGGCTTTAGTACAATAATAAGTGTGAACTTTGCATTTTGTGTCCAGAATATTACTGTGATAAAATGTATATGTAGATTAGGTGACATCAGTATTTCTTTCACCATTTCTGTGAGTAATATTTTGAAGACATATACATAAGTATTGGTTGTACAAAAAGCTGTACCCTGTGTCTATGTATATACAGATAATTCATGAATAGACCATACTGTGAATAAATAGTATAGCTGGTTCCACTTTAAATAATGGATTGAATTCATATTCACAAAGGAGTGGTCTGAGGCAAAAACCTTCCTGAAATTCAGGGCAACAGAACAATAGGTAAACAAAACGCACAAAGCAGGGTTTCTCCACTGAGACTTTCCTGGTCACACTGATATCTGAGTTTTCCTAGATGCTCGCCTTTCCCTTCAGCTATCCAGTACATAGCCATATCACATAGCTTTGAGGTAGTACATATCTTGGTCACAAAACAATGAGGCAATTCTGGAGAGTGTCCAGAATTCAGGATGTAAACAGAAACTTTGGAAGATAGCAGGTTTTGCCCTTCAATAAGGAAAGCCGCAGTCCATTAATAAATCGGGCAGGATGAATGTTGCGAAGCTTTCTCCTAGACAGGACACATCCATTGATGCATTTTCTTTTCTAATGTCTACAACCACGGACAGAGTGGGATACACAGACATAGAAGCACTCGCCTTGTCAAAGGACTTACTAGAAACAGTCCACGCCAATTCAAACAAACAGCCTTTCTTACATCTTCTCAGAACCTGAGGAAAAAACCATACACACACCTACACCCACAAAGGCACCTCCTTTGTGGAGTGTCCTCTGAATGGTGGGCCATACTATATTCGCCAAAAATGGCCTGTTGTATCTCAAATCTGGTCTCCTTGGCCAACTCTGTGCAGTTGTCAGGAGCCAGCGGTGAACCAATACCTGCTTTCTCAGGAAAGGCCTTTCTTCAGAGCTTTCCTGGCATTTGGCCATCCTCACATCTGTTGGTACTAAGAAAGACTGACTCTGTCCTTGGTAAATTGAAACAAGTGAGACCACAGGGACTGGGACTGCAACCGGCTCTGGGTGCCTCTCTTCCTGGATCCCAAGTTCAGAGAGTTCCATCACCAAGGAAGTGCAGTGAGGTTACTTCCTTCAGGAACTGAATGAGGTCACTGCCTTGGCAACCTCTTTGTCCTAACAGTTACTTCTAAGGGTCCCATGAGATGGAGTCTGTCCCTACTTTCTGTCACACTTTCACAAGTTAGTATGGTATATCAACCATTGGCACCTGGGAAGAGCTCTCCACACAGGCCTGATTTGGTCCATCTTCTCTACATTTAGAAGATAGAGGTTGATTCAGACACATCCATTTATCATGATCAGGTTGTTTACCATAAAAGATGACTTTTCCTCTATCAGGTCCTTCATAGCTGCCTACATCTTCTCCAGGGATCATTTCTGCATGGACCTTTGATGTTCTCAGAAGGTGGAAGATCCCCTACATTCCTGTATTGTAAGACTAACTCTGTCCCTCCTCTTTTGTAAAGTTATATTGAGGGAAGAGTGTATGTTTAGGGTTAATAACATGTTTGATTTGGGTTAGGAATCTCTCTGCCGCATGAATAATGGTATTGGGAACCTGTGATATTTACAAGAATATATAGGTGAAATGTAAGTATGAAAACAGAAATCTAGGTAAGATTCGAAGTCAGAAGGGCATTGGGTCCTTGAGTGGGATTCTTAGGTTTGAATTATGTTCTGCATATATGTCTCCGATAAATTGAAATACAATGGTTTAGGACCTTATACCTTGGATGATTAATTGTCGAAGAGAACATCGAGTCAAAAAGCAATAATCAGTAAGATTAGGAAGATAGTCAGTAGGTTTAGAAATAAAAGTGAGTATAGGATTTAGACCAAAATTTCTTTAGCAATAGGGTCTCGGGTAGACATTGAATGTAAATGTCAGCATATGTGAAGTGTCAGACACAATGATGAACTGCGGAACATATGTAGGAAAGCAGATATCAATAGAGATATAAGGAAATCAGGCAAAGTATAAACTGAGTGATAGAATTAGACATTTTCAACAGCCTTGAAGTTGAATATATAATCTTAAAAAGAAACAAATATGTAGTCACCAATAGGATTTACATTTGAGAGCATTAGGCAACCTGGACATGGTTGTTTTTAGTAATTCATGCTCACTTTCCATTTAGGCTTTGATACAATCATGAGTGTGACCTTTGTTTTTTGTGTCCAGAATATTACTGTGATAAAAAAAGAAATATATATATATATATATATATATATATATATATATATATATATATATATATATACACACACACACACACACACACACATATATAGATAGATAAGGTGACATGAATATTTCTTCTACCATTTCTGGGAGCAATGTTTTGAAGAGGTATAAATTAGTATTGGGGGAACAAAGAGGTGTACACTGTGTCTATGAATATAGAGATAATGCATTAATAGACCATACTGTGAATAAATAACATACCTGGTTCCAACTTTAATAATGGATTGAATTGAAATGTGAAAATGTACAGGAAATCTTATATTGATATACACACATTTATTCGAACCACTTATACATCTAATGGTAATATTAATGTTATGGTTTATCTTGAAGAGTGTGTGGGTTTAGCTTCAAAATTGATTATGGAAATCGAAAATAATGTGTTTGGAAAGAAGTCTCATGAAAAGACCAGTCAAGTAACATGGAGGAATACATGTGTTCTGAAGCAGAAAGTGATTAAAAGTGAAACAAATTCCTATAATTTTGTGAACTTGTGAATGAAATATATATCCTATGATGTGCAAAAACTGAAGAAATAGTAATGTACCAGTGTTGAATTAAAATGAACGTCAAAATAGACATCATATCCCCTAGGAATCTATTTGCATTGATGTTAAACTGGGTCAGTTACTGCAGAAATATTAGGATTTGTAAGCACCATTGATTGAAGTTAGTTTTCAGCACTGGGAAACAAATATGTATTTCAGGTAGATGATTATTTCTGAGAATAATCTTGTGAAATGTTGATTATAAATCCACATACATGAACATGAATGAATTTATGGAGTGTATATAAGACACATATATTTCATATTTTATAAAATCTGTAGAGTGTATATATATATATATATATATATATATATATATATATATATACAAAAAAACCCACAAAAATTCATTAAAAAGTATCAATATATATATGCCAATCGTAATTCATCATGTAATATATATCATCCACAGAAGCAAAAATATTTATTTTACTAAACATGGGTTTATGTATAATATTGTTCTAATAGGAAGCTCACCCATAGTTTGAATTTTCAGTTCCAACAGCGTTTAGGAGCACTGATCTCTTCTTACAATTTGTTTCTGCCAAGTCAGCCAACTCATAAAAATATATGTGTGATACCAAGTAGGAATCTATATGTGCATATAAAAAGTACAAGTGCTGAGTAGGCTACAGAGAAAGGGAGACAGGAATTCACATATTTGTTAACTTTAAAAACGCATGGAGAGAGCTGCGGATGTGGCTCAAGTGGTAGCGTGCTCGCCTGGCATGCGTGCGGCATGGGTTCGATTCTCAGCACCACGTGAAAACAAAGATGTTGTGTCCGCCGATAACTAAAAAATAAATATTATAGAATTCTCTCTCTCCTCTCTCACTCTCTCTTTAAAAAAACACATGGAGGACTATTTCAATTAAAAATTGAGTAGATTTATAAAACCAACCCTTTATCATGCAAGAGGGAAGTCCAACTATACACCATGCTTCCTCTGAACTGCTTGTATTTTCATTCTTTTGGGGTATTTTTCTCCATCATATTAGGATTAGTAGTCAGAGTCTAGTAGGGTATGAGTTAGTGTCAGGGATTCAGTATTTCGAATGGAAAATTGGAAAATGGATCAATGTGTATGCAAATGTGTACTACAAAAAAATTTTCCCACTCTCATTCAGAACAATGCCTTGACATTACCTTCACCCCAAGTAAGACACAATTAGAGGAGAAGAGTTAGAAAATCTTTGAATACATATCTGAAATTGAAAATGCTTAGGGTTCACAACCTTGGAGATTGTAGAGGAGTTTCCAAAAGTAAGGGACAGTGTAAAAACTCTACAAACATGGAGATTTGCCTGCCTAAAGACGTCTGGAGAAACTGCCTTTAGGTTGGGCACTTGAAATATATGTTGCTGTCAGGAGCTTTAGCTTCCTTTCTAGTGAGACCATCAAAGCTGGGTCTTCATCTCTGTGATCTGGAGGACATGGTTTATAATTTTCCAATAAACATGAAGCAGCAGTGCTGAATTCTTGCTTTGTAGGTAATCTGTGGCCACTGGGGGCTAAGTGTCTCCCCATGTGGACTGCGAAGCCATTTCATCATCCTCCACTTTTCATAATGTTTCTTCCTGCTGCACTCGGAGTTTGGTATTTGCTTCACGAAATACAAGGAGTTCAACTGGGACACAGAGCTGCAGCGAGTTCTGTCACGTGTGGTGGATCAGGGTCTGCAGGAGAATGCACCAACAGGGCTTGTATACCACATAGGATGCCCCCTTGACCATAGCAACCTGATTCTGAACATTGCCCTGAAACCTCTCCATATAACAAGTTGCCTTTACATATAAGGGTCTGCTCGCTGCACCATGTCAGTCACAAGCCATTTGGAAGCCAATGGCAGATCCACATGGCCCCACCTCAGATGTTTTATCACACATTTGCTCACTACTGCTCTAGGCCCACTACTCAGCAGAATCCAAATTACTGAGATCTCTGTTTTACACCATTTTCATCAAAACCAGTCAATCAAGGCACTGTCTGGTACACTCGTGATCAGCAACAGGACATCCAAAGGTTCTTCATTGCCACCTGGTCATTGGAATTTCAAAAATTTCATGGTATTTATCTAGCAAATTTTCAATTATGAAGTTGGAAGCACTATGGCTTTCAAATCATTCAGGAATCATTCAATGGTGAGGAAGCTCATTTCAATGAAAGCTTTGGAGAACTCTCACAGGCAAGGCTTCCCAAAGAGTGGCCTAAAGGTCACATGAATCCAGGCCCATCGAGGTCTACAATTGAGGTCCATGTGTGTTTTGACTAGCAAATATGGCTTCCAAGTCTTTCAGAATAAAATAATGTGATATCCTGGCTGAGATTCCCAGTGCTCTGTGGAAAGCCACCCTAGGACTAGATCTCAGTTTCCAACGGAGACTCTCATGCGTGGCCTCCTAAATTCCCAACACAATTCATGGCAATACTTCTTTGATGATTGATCCAGAACTCAGTGTTTAAGGGGAATGACACCAGAGTTCAAGCCCAGGTGGATCCAGTCATCTCTTCCAACTGCCACATGAATGACTACACTTAAAACCAAAACATTCCCACATGGTCCTTACCTTCTTCCATATAGACACTCATCATTACCTCTGGCTAGAGTTTTTCATGTGGGACGCATCCCAAGAGAGTGTCCAAAATAATCTTCCTTGCCCCTCATTTGCCTAAAGTCAGGGTGGCATCGTCACCCTTCCTGTGAACCTGGAGTGATCCAATAGGCCTGCCATGAATACTGCTCTGCTTCTTCAATTTGAGTCCTACTGACTCTCAGGGATAGATTCTTTAAGTGATTTGGAGTCACAAGAAAACACAAGCACCTCTGCAGTTCTTCAAAGAACTCATTTGACTTAAAGGATCCCTATTCTCACTTGACAGAGGTCAGAATCCTAACAGAGGAAGGCAAGAGACTGATCAACAATGACAGATTTTTGGCCATTTTGGTTTTGATTGCACACATGGAATCTATCCTTAGATCCATCATGTGCTGAGAATCTAAGCCACAACCTCATACAGGGCCAAGAGGCTGATTTAGACACATCCTTTTACAAGCAATTAAGCAAAGAACCACAGGTGATGCCCATTCATTTCCATTTGAAAATTGTTTTCTTCAGGCTTCACAAAGGGGTGGCCTGAGGCAAAGACCTTCCCGACATTCAGGACAACAGAACCATAGGTAAGCAAATGAACCAAAGCAGGATTTCTCCACTGAAAATTTACTGGTCACACTGATATCTGAGTTTTCTAAGATGTTCCCATTCTCTACAGCTATCAAGTATATAGACATGTCTCAGAGCTTGGAGGTGGTACATATCTTGGAAACAAAACCATGAGCCTATTCTGGAGAGTGGCCAGAATTCAGGAAGAAAACAGGAACTTAGGAATTTAGTAGGTGTTGCCCATCCATAAGGCAAACCACAGTCCATTCTTTAATTAGGCAGGATGAATGCTGGGAAGTTTTCTACTAGACAGGACACATCCTTTGATGCCTTCTCTTTTCTAATGTCTACAACCACGGACACAGTGGGATACTCAGACATAGAAACACTAGCCTTGTCAAACGACTTACTAGAAACAGGCAACTCCAACCCAAACAAAGAGCCTTTCCTACCTATTCCCAGAACATGAGAGAAAACCACAAACTCACTCCACACCCACAAAGGCACCTCCTTAACCCAAGTAGGTCTGTGACTATCCGGAGTGTCCTCTAACTGGTGGGCCATACTATGTTCCCCTGAAATGGCCTGCCCTTTCTCAGATCTGGTCTCATTTGCCAACTCTGTGAAGTTGTCAGGAGCCAGTGGTGAACCAATACCTGCTTTCTCAGGAAAGGCCCCTCTTCAGAGATCTTCTGCCATTTGACAATGCTCATATCAGTCGGTACCAAGGAAGACTGACTCTGTCCTTGGTAAATCCAAACAAGTGAGACCACTGGGACTGGGACTGGGACTGGCTCTGGGTGCCTGGCTTCCTGCATCACAATTTCAGATTTTTTGATGACCAAGGAAGAGAGGTGAGGTCACTTCCTTCAGGAACTGAATGAGGTCACTACATTGGCCACCACTTTGTCCTAACAGTTGCTTCGAAAGGTCCCATGAAATGGAGGCTGCCCCTACATCCTTTGACACTTTCACAAGTTAGAATGGTATATCAACCATAGGCACCTGGAAACAGCTCTCCACACAGGCATGGTTTGATCAGTTCTCTACATTAAGAAAGGAGAGGCTGATTCAAACACATCTCTTCATACTGACCTGGTTGTTTGCCATGGAATATGACTTTTTCCCTCTTAGGTCCTTCATAGCTGCCTGCAACTTCTTAAGGGTATAATTTCTGCATGGTCCTTTGATGTTCTCAGCAGGTGGAAGAGCCCCTACATTACTGTATTGTAAGACAAACTCTGTCTCGGCTCTTCTGTAAAGTTAGTTTGAGGGAACAATGTATGGTTAGGCTTAATAACATGTTTGATTTGAATTAGGAATCATTCTGCTTAATGAATAATGGTATTGGGAACTTGCGATATTTACAAGAATATATTGGTGAAATATAAGTTTGAAAACAGAAATCTAGATAAGATTTGAATCCAGGAAGGGCATTGGGCTGTTGATTGGGATACTTAGCTTTGAATTATGTTCTGCAAAGATGTCTCAGATAAATCAATATACAATGGCATAGGACCTTGTACCTTGGATGATTGATTGTCGAAGTGATCATCCAGTCAAAAAGGGATAGTCTTTAGGATTAGGAAGATAGTCGGTATGTTAGAAAAAAGAGTAATATAGGATTTGGACCAAAAGTTCTTTAGCAATAGGGTTTCGGATAGAGAGTGAATGTAAATGTCAGCACATGTGAAGAGTCAGTCACAATGATGAACTGGGGAAAATATGTAGGAAAGCAGATATCAATAGACATTAGGAAATCAGACAAAATATAAAGTGACTGATAGGATTAGTCATTTTCAAGAGGGTTGAGGTTGAATATATTATCTTAAGAAGAAACAAATATGTAGTCACCAATAGGATTGATTTGAGAGCATTAGGCAACCTGGACATGGATGTGTTTAGTAATCCATGCTCACTTTCCATTAGGCTTTGGTGAAAGGTTAATAAAATAGGTACTTGTTACTTACTGTTTTTCTGTATGCTTAACAAAACACTGTTGAAGTCTTGAGGACTGTTTGCTAATCTTGTTTCCAGAATGTGCTGTCCCCAACTGCCAAACTGCAAATGTATACCCTCACCCGTTTGCACGCAAACCACCCACTTGCCCTGACCAATCAATAAACTTCCCTCCCTGCCCTCTCCAAGGAAAGCATATAAGCTCTGCTTAAGCTGTTCTCATTGCTCTCTGCTCTATTCAAGTGAGCTCTGAGCCCCAGAATGCTGGACCCATAATAAACCATTTACTGTTGAAGGAGACATTCTCTTGGTGGTCGCTTCCTCCGATGCTTGCCCGACCTTTACATCTGGAGGCACCAGCAAGATCCGACAGCGGCGGATGAAAGATCCCCAAGGGGCTCCTTTCAGGGTAAGTAAGGCAACTCTTTTTGGTTTTATGTTTCAAGTTAGGGCTTGGCAAAATGGCTATGGGTGATGAGCGTGAGCTCTCTCTGACAGAGGCTGACATACGTGTCACAGAGCCACAGGCCACGTCCCTGGGGGATGCCCCAGAGGACTCAGGAAATCGAGGAACAATAGTCTCCTTGACTAAGTGATATTTTGCTTCGGATTCGGTATTGCCAGCCCATCAGGTTTTGCGGGCTACTCAGGCCTGGCCTCAGTATTGGACGTCCAATGCCTGACTTTATTGTCTTGTCTTGTCAGTGTAGTGTGTCGTTGCTTTCACTGTTTGTGTATCTCTCATTTTGGGACAGAGAACTTCAACACCTCTCTTCCTGACCCTTGATCACTGGAACAAAGTCCGCTTAAGGGCCCAGAATCTTTCTTTTTCAGTAAATCGCTGGACCTGGCAGACCCTCTGTGCCTCAGAATGACCCACCTTTGGAGTTGGATAGCCCCTAGAAACATCTACGTCCCACTAATTCGAAAAGTCAGAGATTTTGTATTTCAACCGGGGCCACATGGACATCCAGATCAACAGCCATATATCTCAACTTTGCAGGACCTCTGCAAATCTCCTCCTCCATGGGTGAAGCTTTTCCTTGTCTCTGCCCCCGCTCCTACTCCTTCCACCATGATTCTATCTCTCAAACCCTCTGCTCCTCCTCCTCCACCCTCTCTTCTCCCTGAGTCTCAAGACTCTACAGGACTCTCCTCGCCTTCTTATCCGCTGCCCTCGTCCACCAACCCCCAACAACCTCTAAGTGATTCCCCTGCTGCTGACTCAGCCTCTCCGCCACTGGAGGAAGCTAGGCCAGCCCAGCGCCCACCAAATGACTCCCCCTTGTCACACACACAGCCCCTCCTTCCCTGGAGGAAGCTGGCCTGGCAAAAAGAACTCAAAGAACTCCCTGGCGTTTTCAAACCTGCCTACTTGGGATGACTGCCAACAAATCCTAGGGATTCTCTTCATGACAGAGGAATGAGAGAGAAACTTCCTGGAAGCTAGAAAAAAAAATAGCCTCGGACCAGATGGGTGACCAACACAACTTCCCAACATAATCAAAGCCGGCTTCCCCTTGAACTTACCCAACTGGGACCCCGACACCTTTGAAGGTAGGGAGCATCTGTCCACTTATTGCCGGGCCCTAATAGTGGGTTTCCAACCGGCCGCTAGGCAACCAAATAATTTGGCCAAGGTAAGAGAGATTATTCAAGGGCCTGATGAACATCCCTCTATGTTTCTAGAGAGAATTATGGAGGCATATAGGAGATATACTCCTTTCGATCTTCAGGCAGAGGATCAAAAGGCATATGCCATGATGGCCTTCATTGGGCAAGCTGATCTGGATATTAAAAGAAAGTTACAATACTTAGATGGATTACAAGATATGACTTTGAGAGATTTAGTCAGAGTAGCCGAGAAAGTATCCTATAAGAGAGAAACAGAGAGAACGAAAGGGAGCAAAGGGAGGATGAGAGATGAAAAAGACAGATTAAGGTATTAACTAATGTCCTGGTCACAACAATAAATAGGCCAGAAATTAAGAAACAGGGAGACAAGAAGTGATACCTGGGTCCCCTCCAGAGGCCACCGTTGGCCTCAGATCAATGTGCCTACTGTAAAGAAAAAGGACACTGAGCCAAAGAGTGCCCTAGAAAGAGAAAGCCACGCCAGACAGCCTTTCTGACTCTGGAGGTTGACTAAGAATGTCGGGGCTCAGATCCCTTCCCCGAGCTCAGGGTAACTTTTGAAGTGAAGGGGACCCCATAAACTTTGAAGTGGATACAGCAGCAGTATACTCAGCCCTTAAGGCCCCACTGGGCCCTCTATCAAATAAAAGATCTCTAGTTCAAAGGGCTAACAGCAGTAAATATCAGACTTAGACAACTAAGAGGACCATGGACATGGGGAAAGACAAAATCCAACATTCCTTCCTAGTAATCCCAGAATGCCTGGCCCCATTGATGGGCAGAGATCTGCTCAGTAAGCTCCGGGCCAAAACAACTTTTAACCCCGAAGGCCCCAAAATGAAATTTCTAAATCCTTCATTAAAAACTCCTATAGTCATGGCTTTATAAATGTCAGTCGAAGATGAACTTCCACTTTTCACACACCCCAAGACTGATCAAACAGGCAAGCTACCCCAGAAATGGATAACAGATTACCCAGATGCCTGGGCAAAATTGTTGGGTTAGGCCTAGCCATGAAACAACCTCCAAGAACAGTGGAGTTAAAAACCTCAGCCTCCCCAATCAATGTCAAACAACATCCTCTGAGCAAAAAAGGTAAAGATGGGATAAGGCCCCATATTCAGAAATATCTGGCCTTAGGGTCCTAAGGCCCTGTCAATCGGCCTGGAACACTCCCCTGCTACCGGTAAAAAATCCAGGAACTGGGGACTATCCCCCATACAAGACCTAAGAGAGATCAACAACAGAGTGCAGGAAATTCACCCCATGGTAAATAATTCATACAATCTGCTTATCACTCTGAACCCTGAGTAGAAATGGTATGGACATAAAGATGCTATCTATTGCATGCCTCTGCATAAAGACAGTCAGTTGCTGTTTGCTTTTGAGTGGGTAGACCCAGAAACCAGAACGTATGGTAAACTAACATGGACTAGACTCCCACAGGGGTTCAAAAACTCCCCCACTCTCTTTGATGAAGCCCTCCACAGAGATGTCAACAACTTCAGACCTATGCACCCTGAAGTCACCCAGCTTCAATACGTGGATGACCTGCTACTGCAGCCAACACCAAGGAAAACTGTGAGTCTGGGAACCAAGCACTATTATATAAGCTTGCTCAACTAGGGTATAGAGCTTCTTCCAAAAAACCCCAAATTTGCCAGCAAGAAGTAGTCTTCCTGGGCTATTCCCTTAGGGGTGGTAAACGATGGCTCACTGAGCCCAGAAAACAAACGGTTGTGCAGATACACCCCCCTCCAGCAGCAGACAACACAGAGAGTTTCTTGGGACTACTGGGTTTTGCAGGTTATGGATTCCTGTGTTTGCGTCCTTAACTTCTCCTTTATACCCGCTGTTAAAGGGAGATGCCCAATTCCAATGGACCCCTGAGCACCAGCAAGCTTTTGATAACATCTAACAACACTGGCACTGAACTCCTCAAGTTCACTGAGCCAAGCCTGCAATTTCAGAAATCCCTACACTACGTTAAAAATGTACATCAATTCACACACCTTGGTTCAAAGAAACTGCAGGCATTCCTGAAGGATCAAGACCAGAGTTTTCCACTAACCGACTCACAGCGAAAGGACATAACTGAACGGGTAACAAAACCCTGTCCGTTCTGTCAATAGGTTAATGCTTACCCTTCCAAGCTTCCTGCAAAATAGCACCTATGAACAACCAGACCAGGACAATTCTGGGAAGTGGACTTTACTGAAATTAAGCCAGCGAGGTATGGACTTCAATATCTCCTAGTGTTTGTAGATATATTTTCAGGATGGATTGAAGCCTTCCACACAAAAAAAGGCACAAATGGTGGTAAAAAATCCTGAAAGATATTTTTCCATGATACGGCCTACCTAAGGGTATATTGTCTGATAATGGACCGGCGTTCATGGCCCAGGTAAGTAAGGTGTTAGCCAGGACCCTGGGAATAAATTGGAAGTTACATTGTGCTTATAGACCCCAGAGCTCAGGACAGGTTAAAAAAAATTAATAGAACCATTAAAGAGACCTTAACGAAATTAAGCTTAGAGAGGGCATCAAAGGTTGGACTATGCTCCTGCCTAATGCACTGTTTCATGCAAGAAATACTCCCTCTGTTTCTTTGAGTAACCTCACCTCCTATGAAATTCTCTATGGGGCCCCTCCTCCAGTAAGGACCTAACCCCAACTCTAAGACCTACCGATCCCTTCCACACCCCCTTGCTTGACAAACTTAAAGCTCTTGAAAGAACTCAGCGATACCTGTCAAACCAGCTGGCCACTGCCTACCAACCTGGTGAAGAGGAGACTCCACATCGATATCAAATAAGAGACTTCGTCTACATAAGATGACTTCAGGTGTCATCCCTGGAACCCCGATGGACAGGACCATACCAGGTGCTACTTATAAAACCTACAGTGGTAAAGGTAGATGGAATCACTTCCTGGATCCTAATTCTCATCTCAAGCCTGCGCCCTGTCCAGACTCTGGCTTGAAAGTGGAAAAGACTGGTAACCCTTTCAAATTGCATATTGTCCATGTGGATAAGGCTATAGACTCTCCCCTTGGCCACCACTAGTCCTAACCATCATCAGCCCATTCAGCAGCGATGGCTGATCACAAATCCTATTAGACAAGAAGTATGGTCTGTCTTGCATACAGCCCCCTTAGGGACCTGGTGGCCATCTCTCCACCCAGATATTTGTCAGCTGAGTATACGTCTTTCCAATTGGGATATCTCTGATGAAGAGGATCCCATTAAAATTTCATTAAATTTCTTCCGTACCATAGATAATGGAAACAAACATTATGGATGTAGGGACATGCAAGTCTGATGCAGGTTGGCTAGCCTAGATTACTATGTTTGCCCGGTGGACTATCAAAGCCACAAACAACCACGGCTGTGTGGGGGAAAAGCCGTCTTCTTCCGTAAGTCATGGGGATGTGAGCATACAGGGGCTGCCTGGTGGAACCCAAACTCCTCATCAAATTCAGTTCACAGCATTGGCCATATTACCAATTAGACAACCAAAACCGATGGCCCGCAGAGGGGTGTCTAGATCCTCAAATTCTGTGTGACTTTTTCAACTTCGGCAAGTGCTCAAAAGGATGGAAGAAAATTCCCCTATGTGTATGCCTTTTCCCTCCTTTGCTCACATCATGAACTATGTTTCTCCAATAGATCCTTCTGCTCCAGACTCTCTGCTGTCACTCTCACATCAACAACCTGATTTCTCCCCTCCAATTACTAGATCAAAAACCCAAACCTCCGCTGGTTCTCAGACCATTGCCCCCTTGCTGAGGTAGCAGGTACTGAGGTACCCTTCCACCCACTCACTCCTCTCTTCTCCTGTCAGTGCCCACACCGGGTCCCACCAGGTCCTCTTACCAGCTAACCCAAAGCTCAAACCAGCTGAGGAGTGCCCTCAGACGCCTATCCAAGTTGTAATGAAAATGGCCTTTAAAGTTGCTTTGTCATCACTAAAAACAGGTTACTAAGAATTTAATGTCCCTCACAGGCTTTTTGGGATACTCACTCCTGTCTTCCCATCTGCTCTACCTGTTCTACTGCTCACGTTTTGTTGCCAGGAAAATTCCAAACCCTTTTCCCATTATTCTTTTATATCTCTTTTTCCTCATTCTCAGAACCACAGAACTGCTCTCACCCCCCGCCTTCCCCGTCTTCCCCTCTGTACCAGGCCCACAGAAAAATCTGAAATGGCCTTCTCCAGAAGTCTTCATCGTGGCTGACTTTAGGACTTTCAGCAACAAAGTCCCTATAAAAGAGTTCAGTGTACATAAACTTCCTCTTTTCGTGTTGCTCTGTTATACTTGGCCACTGGCTGGAAAAATCAGCACTTCTAAGCTAGACACCCCCTTACTAGTTTTTCACAAAATATGTGAACAAGGCCTCTGGCCTTGAGCTCAGGCTTCCAGAGATGGCTATATTTCCAAGATAAAGAAGTTACCAACTGGGCTCCATGGTAACAGCTGGCAGGGAGAAAATAAAAGAGAAGAAAAAAGCTCTCCCCCTCCCAGATGTCCTTAAAAAGTTATCTTTCCCAGAGAAGAGGAAAATAAAAACAGAACCAAAAACTGCTTTTTGTGAACTTCTGCAGACTGTAAATTTCTGAGTCTTTTCTCTTACATGTTGGGTACAAAATTCTGAAACTACCTAAACTTGGGATTCAGGGGATTAATTGATTACAATAGAAGCAATGCCCTCTATATCCGGTTGCAACCAAATAGGACTGTTTCCCTGTCTTCGGTGCTATCTTAGGTGCCTTGCCTTGTCCATACCTACAACAGTATAATTCTATATACTTAAACATTGTTTATTCATAGAATTATCAACAGATGTGATTAATTATGTAATGGTGCAGATGTTTCCCCGAGTGCTCTATCATGAGGCAGGATCATTTAAATTTCAAATAGGGGGGCATACAACCCGGTTCTGCTGGCAACCTGTATCTTGCACTTTAGCCATCCTATGAGGAATAGTAGTTGCTGCAGAGGTGGGCACAGGTACCACTGCCCTAATCCATGGGACACAACAAATGACCCAATTAGAAGCAGCAATACACCAAAACTTAAAGATATTAAAAAACCACCATCACAGCTTTACAAGAATCTTTAACCTCTCTCTCTGAAGTTGTTTTACAGAACAGGCGAGGGTTCGACCTCCTCTTCATGAGAGAAGGGGCCTTTGTCCTGCATTGAGGGAAGAATGTTGTTATTATGCCTACCATACTGGAGTTGTAAAAGAATCTATGATTAAATTGAGAAGAAGCATTGAAGAGCATCAACAAGAGAGAGAGGCCCAAAAAGGGTGGTTTGAGTCTTGGTTCACAGAGTCCCCCTGGTTAACTACGCTTTTATCAGCCCTGGCCGGTCCCTTAATAATCCTCACATTATTGCTAACTGTAGGACCCTGTTTGCTCAACCGTGTAATTTCCTTTCTCCAAGCTCAAATTGGACAAGTTAAACTTATGGTAATCAGAAATCAATATACCACACTAGCAGACATAAAATGTGACATCCCCAATGATCACTATTATGATTTAATGTAACCAAAAGAAAGTGGGGAATGAAAGGTAAATAAAATAGGTAATTGTCACTTCCAGTTTTACGGTATGCTTAACAAAACACTGTTGATATCTTGAGAACTGTTTGCTAATCTTGTTCCCTGAATGTGCTGTACCAACTGCAAAACTGCAGAATGTACTCCCTCACCCATTTGCACGCAAACTACCCACTCGCCCTGACCCATCAATAATCTTCCCTCCCTGCCCTCTCCAAGGAAAGTATATAAGCTCTGCTTAAGCTGTTCTCAGGGCTCTCTCCTCTATTCAAGGGAGCTCTGAGCCCCAGCATGCTGGACCCCCATAAACTTTTGGCTGTTGCATTAGACAGTCCCTGGTAGTCTCTTCCTCCGATGCTCGCCTGACATTTACATTGGTAAAATAATAAGTGTGACCATTGCTTCTGTGTCCAAATGTAAAAATTAATATTGGGGGTACAAATAGGAGTACCCTGTGATATGAATATAGAGATAATGCATGAATAGGCAATACTGTGAATAAATAATAAAATGGGTTCCAAATTTAATAATGGATTCAATTGATATCTGAAAATATACAGGAAATCTTATATTGATACACATACATTCATTCCAACCAGTTATACATCTAAACGTTATATTAGGATTATGGTTTGTCATGAAAAGTGTGTGAGTTTTGCTTCAAAACTGATTATGAAAGTTGAAAATAATGTGTTTGGAAAGAAGTCTCATGAAAAGACCAGACAAGAAACCTGGAGGAATCCATGTGTTCTGAAGCAGGAAGTTATTGAAAGTGAAACAAATGCCTATAAGTTTGCTAATTTGTGGATGAAATATATATCCTATGATGTGCATAAATTGAAGAAATAATAATGTACCAGTGTTGAATAAAAATGAACGTCCAAATACACATCATGTCCCATAGTAATCTACTTGCATTGATGTTAAACTGGGTCAGTTACTGTACAAATATTAGTATTTGTATGCAACATTAACTGAAGTTAGTTTTCAGTACTGAAAACAAATATGTATTTCATGTGGATGAATATTTCTGAGAATAATCTTGTGAATACTTGATTATAAATCCATATACTTGAACATGAATGAATTTAGGGAGTGTATATAAGACACATATATTTCATATTTTGAAAAATCTGGAGAATATATATATATATATATATATATATATATATATATATATATATATATATATACAAAAAAACACACTCAGAGACATTAAATTACCAATATATATGCCAATCGAAATTTATCATGAAATATATATCATCAACAGATGCAAAAATATTTCTTTTACTGAACATGGATTTATGTTTAATGTTGTTCAACTAGGAAGCTCACCCATAGGTTGAATTTTAAGATCCAACAGGGTTTAGGAGGAGTGATTTCTTCTCATAATTTGTATCTGCCAAGTGAGCCACCTCACAAGAATGTACATGTGATACCAGGTAGGATTCTATATGTGCATATAAAATTACATGTTCTGAATAGGCTACAGAGAAAGGGAGACAGGAATTTATATATTTATTAACTTTAAAAACACAAGGAGAACTATTTCAATTAAAAATTAACTAGATTTATAACACCTACCCTTCATAATGCAAATGGCAAGTCCAACTATACACCATGCCTTTTTTGAACTGCTTGTATTTCTATTCTGTTTGGGTTAGTTTTCTCCATCATATTAGGATTAGCAGTCAGAGTCTAGTAGTTTATGAGTTACTGTCAGGGATTAAGTATTTTGAATGGAAAATTGGAAAATGAATCTAATGTGTATGCATATATGTGCTACACAAAAATCTTCCCACTCTCATCCACAACAATGCCTTGACATTAACTTCGTCCCAAGTAAGACACAATTAGAGGAGAAAAGTTAGAAAATCTGTGAATGCATATGTGGAATGGAATATACTCAGGAGTTCACAACCTTGGAAGTGGTAGAGCAGTTTCCAAAAGTAAGGCACATGGTAAACACTCCACAAACATGGAGCTCTGCTGGCCTAAAGACTTCTTGATAAACTGCCTCTGAGGTTGGGCACTTGAAATATATGTTGTTGTCAGTAGCTTTAGCTTACTTTCTAGTGAGACCATCAAAGCTGGGTCTGCATCTATGTGACCTGGAGGACATTGTTTCTAATTTTCCAATGAACATGAGGCAGCAGTGCGAATACTCTCTTTGTAGTTAAACTATGGCCACTGGGAGCTAAGTGACTCACCGTGTGAACTGTGAAGCCATTTGGTCCTCCTCCACTTTTCGTGGTGGTTCTTGCTGCTGCACTGGGACTTTGGTATTTTCTTCATGAAATACAAGGAGATCAACTGGGACACAGTGCTGGAGGGAGTTCTATCACATGTGGAGCTCACGGTCTGCATGTGAATGCACCAACCAGGATTTTATCCCACATGGGTTGCCCCTTTGTCCATAGCAACCTGATTCTGAACATTGCCTTGAAATCTCCCTATATAAAAAGATGCCTTTACATGGAAGGTTCTCCTGGCTGTACCATGTCAGTCACAAGCCATTTGGAAGCAAATGGCAGATCCACATAGCCCCACCACACATATTTTATCACACACCTTCACACCACTGCTCTAGGCCCACTAATTTGCAGGTTCCAACTTACTGGCATCTCTGTTCTACACAATATTCATGAAACCCAGTCAGTCAAGGCACTGTCTGATACACTCATGATCAGCAATAGGACATCCAAAGATTCTCCAGTGCCACCTGGTAATGGGAATTTCAAAAATTTCATGGTGTTTATCTAGCCATTTTTCGAGGATGAAGTTGGAGGAACGTTGGGTTTCAAAAACCATTCAATGTTGAGGAAGCTCATTTCAATGAAACTCTGGAGAACTCTCATAGGCAAGGCCTCCCAAAGAGTGGACAAAAGGTCACATGAAGCCAGTCCAATTGAAGTCTACAATGTGAGGTACATGTGTGTTTTAACTCTCAACTATGGCTGCCAAGACTTTAAGAAGAAAATCATGGATTATCTTGGCTGAGATTCCCAGTGCTCTGTGGCCTTGATCTAAGTTTATAAGGGCTACTTTCATGCGTGGCCTCCTAAAATCCCAACAAAACTCATGGCAATTCTTCTCTGAGGTCAGTTCCAGAACTCAGTCTCTATGTGGATTCACACCAGAGTTCAAGCCCAGGTAGACCCAGTGATTTCTTCCAATCGCCACACAAATGACCAAAATTTAAACGAAAACACTCCCATATGGCCCTCATCTTTTCCACATAGACACTCATCATAACCTCTAGCTGGAGGTTTCTATGAGGGGCGCTGGACAAGACAGTGTCCAAAATAAGCTCCCTTGCCCGTCATTTGCCTAAAGTCAGGGTGGCCTGGAAACCCTTCCTGTGAACCAGGAGTGATCAAATAGGCCTACCATTATTACTGTTCCACTTCTCCAATTTGAGGCCTACTGACTGTGGGGTTTAGATTCTTCATGTGGATTGGGGTCATGAGAAAACCCAAGCACCAATGGGCTAGACTCTGAAGGGCTTTGAAGAACTCATTTGACCCAAAGATTCCTATTCTCACCTTATGGAGGTCAGGAAACTTACAGAGGAAGGCGAGAGACTTCATCCATAATGAATGCTCTTTTGGCCATTTTGGTTTTGGATGCACACATGGCATCTTTCTTTAGATCCATCAGGTGCTGAGAATCTAAGCCACAGCCTCACACAGGGCCAACAGGCTGATTCAGACACATCCCTTTCGAAATCAATTACTCAAAGAGGGACAGGTGATGCCCATTCATTTGCATTAGAGAACTGTTTTATTCAGGCTTCACAACGGGGTGGCCTTGGCAAAGACCTTCCTGACATTTAGTGCTATAGAACAATAGGTAAGCAAAAGTCCCAAAGCAGGGTTTCTCCACTGAGACTTTTCCTGGTAACACTGATATCTGAGTTTTCTGAGATTCTCGCCATTCCCTTCAGCTATCCAGTACATGGCCAAGTCACAGAGCTTGGAGGTGGTACCTATCTTGGTCACAAAATCATGAGCCTATTCTGGAGAGTGGCCAGAATTCAGGAAGAAAACAGGAACTTAGGAAGATTGCAGGTCTTGCCCACAAATAAGGCAATCCACTGTCCTTTTATAAATTGGGCAGCGTGAATGTTGGGAAGCTTTCTCCTAGACAGGACACATCCATTGTTGCATTTTCTTTTGTAATGTCTACACCCACGGACAAAGTGGGATACACAGACATAGAAACACTTGCCTTGTCAAATGACTTAATAGAAACAGTCCACTCCAAAACAAACAAACCAACTTTCCTACGTATTCTCAGAACATGAGACAAAACCACAAACCCACACTCATTCCCACAAATGCACCTCCTTCCCCCAAGAAGGTCTGTTACTAACCGGAGTGTCCTCTGCCTGGTGAGCCATTCTTTGTTCACCCGAAATGGCCTGTCTGTTCTCAAATCTGGAGTCCTTGGCCCACTCTGTGAAGTTGTCAGGAGCCAGCTTTGAGCCGCCACTACCTGCTTTCTCAGGAAAGACACCTCTTCAGATTTTTTCTGGCATTTGGCCATCTTCACATCTGTAGGTACCAAGAAAGACTGACTCTTTCCATGATAAATCCAAACAAGTGAGATCTCTGTGACTGTTACTGGGCCTGGCCCTGGGTGCCTGGTTTCCGGGATCCCAAGTTCAGAGAGTTCCATCCCAAAGAAGTGAGGTAGGTCACTTCCTTCATGAACTGAATGAGCTCACAGCCTTGGCAAACACTTTGTCCTAACAGTTTCTTCCTAGGGTCCCATGAGATGGAGGCTGCCCCTACTTCCTGTGACACTTTCACAAGTTAGAATAATATATCAACCATAGGTACTCGGGGAGAGATCTCCACACAGGCTTGGTTTTGTCCATTTTGTCTACATTAAAATGCGAGAGGCTTATTCAGACACATCTCTTCATCCTGACAAGGTTATTTGCCATGGAAAATGACTTTTGGTCTCTCAGGTCCTTCATAGCATTCTATATCTTCTTCAGGGATAATTTCTGCATGGATCTTTGAGATTCTCAGCAGGTGGAAGATCCCCTATATTCCTGTATTGTAAGACCAACTCTATCCCTGCACTGCTGTAAAGTTAGATTGAGGGAACAGTGTATGGTTAGTGTTAATATCATGTTCTATTTGGGTTAGGAATCATTCTGCTGGATGAATAATGGTATTGGGAACCTGAGATATTTACAAGAATATATAGGTGAAATATAAGTATGGAAACAGAAATCTAGGGAAGACTTGAAGCCAAGTAGGACATTGGGCCCTTGAGTAGCATACTTTGCTTTGAATTATATTCTGCACAGATGTCTCAGATAAATCGATATACAATGAAATAGGATCTTATACACTGGATGATTGAATAACATACAGAATATCCAATAAAAAAGGGATAGTCTGTAGGATTAGCAAGATAGTCAGTAGATTTAGAAAGAAGAGTTAGTATAGCATTTGTACCAAAAGTTCTTTACAAATAAGGTTTCGGGTAGAGAGTGAATGTAAATGTCAGCACAATGACGAATTGGGGAAAATATGTAGGAAAGCAGATATAAATAGAGACATTAGGAAGTCAGTAAAAGTATAAAGTGTGTAATTTGTTTAGACATTTTCAACGGTTTGAGTCTGAATATATAATATTAGGCAGAAACTAATATGTTGTCACAAATTGGATTGACTTTTGAGAGCATTAGGTAACCAGGACATGGATGTTTTTATTAATCCATGCTCACTTTTTATTTAGGCTTTGGTAAAATCATAAGTGTGACCTTTGCATTTTGTGTCCATAATATTATTGTGATAAAATGTATATGTAGATCAGGTGACATGAGTATTCCTTCCACCATTTCTGGGAGCACTATTTTGAAGAAATATAAATTAGTATTGGGGGTACAAAGGGGTATACCCTGTGTCATAGAATATATTGATAATGCATCAATTGACCATCATGTGAATAAATAATATAACTGGTTCCACTTTAAATAATGGATTGAATTGATATCTGAAAATATAAAAGAAATCTCACATTGATATACAATCATTCACTGCAACCAGTTATACATCTAATGGTAATATTATGGTTGTGGTTTATCCTGAAAGGTGTGTGAGTTTTGTTTCAAAAGTGATTATGGAAATCAAAAATAATGTGTTTGGAAAGAAGTCTCATGAAAAGAATAGTCAAGAAACCTGTAAGAATACATGTGTTCTCAAGCAGGAAGTGATTGAACATTATATATCATACTATATATAATGTGCATAAACTGAAGAAATAGTAATGTACCGGTGATGAATAAAAATGAACATCAAAATACACATCATGTCCCATAGGAATCTACTTGCATTGATGTTAATCTGGGTCAGTTACTGTAGAAATATTAGGATTTTTATGCACCATTCACTGAAGTTACTTTTCAGTACTAGGAAAAAAGTATGTATTTAAGTTGGATGAATATTTCTGAGAACAATCTTGTGAAAATTTGATTATAAATCCACATAAATCACAAAAAATTATGAACACAAAAGTCACATGGACATTAAAATGTAGCAATATATATGCCAATTTAAATCCATCTTGAAATATATATCATCCACTGATCCAAAACTATTTATTTAATGAACTTGAATTTATGTATAATGTTGTTCAGCTAGGAAGCTCCCCCATAGATTTAATTTTCTGTTCCAACAGTGTTTAGGAGGAGTGATCTCCTAAATGTGTATGCATATATGTGCTACACAAAAATCTTCCCACTCTCATCCAGAACAATGCCTTGATATTACCTTCACCCCAAGTAAAACACAGTTGGAGGACAAGAGTTAGAAAATCTGTGAATACATATCTGGAATGTAAAATGGTCAGGAGTTCACAACCTTGCAGGTTGTAGAGGAGTTTCCAAAAGTAAAGGACAGGTTTGATAGACCCAACCTGATCTTTTATTAGAATTGGGAGCCATCTTGCCAGAAAGCCGTGAAAAGATAATTTGGGCTTTACTATAAATTACTGCAAATTCTGAACCTGCTTGGAATGCGTGCCCGTGCCTTGAACTCATCCATGCCTGGCTCTCTGACCAGATAACAGTGCTCTCTGAAACATTAGTGACACCTAATAAATATTGGCCTTCCCAGGCCAGACAACGACCCTCTCTGAGTCTCTAATGGTCCTCATAATTTCTGATGTTGGGGCCAGCAAAAAAAATGTAAACTACCATTAGTGTGATGCTTTCAAAGTTCTGTTATCTGTAACCCCCTTTTTGTGTAACTTTCTGGGCTATATAGCTGGGCTATAGGAAAGGTGGTGTTGCTGTCTTGTTCCCGCCATTTTTGGAGGGAGAGGCAGCCTGGCCGGTTTTAATAATAAGCTTGCCTTAATTTGATTTTAATTGGAGTCAGTGGTCTTTTCTTGCATCCTAGTCCAACATTTTGGAGTTCCCCAGTGAGATGACCCTGCCCGACCAGATCACAAGGCCAGACTGCTGAAAATTCTGAAGCTGGCCTTCCCTCCAGGGCTACGGGCTGGGGAGCCACTCTAGGGGGTGCACAACTTGAGATGTTCCAAGGCCTTGGAGTGAGCCGTCGGTCTGGGGAGCACTGCAGTGAACCACCGCACTGAAACTATTAGCAAGCACCTGGTGGAGGAGGCCTCCATAGGTTAGTGGCACCTTGATAACATCTTATATCTGGTTAAGGGAGATCTCTTCTAATGACAGAGAGGTGGCCTGGGGAGGCTCACATACACTCCTTTCCAGGACAGTAATGAGAATCGTTCTGTCCTCTGTTCCGTTCTGTAGGGAATTCCTTTCAAGGTTAGAGAGGTGCCGAGGGACACGCACGTGCTCCTACCCCAGAGCTTTAGCAAGACGTTGAATTGCTCCTCTGTTTTTCTGTTTTGGCACCGGGATTCTGTTGTTTTTTTTTTTTGTGTGTGTGTGTGTGTGTGTTTTGTTCTGTATTCTATATGTTTTTTTGTTTTTGTGCATTTTGTTTTGTGATTTCTGTGATAAAATCTTAAGGATATTGAACGTGAAAATGGGTAACAAAGCAAGTAAGCCTGACACCCCTTTGGACTGTGTTTTAAGGAACTGTGATGAACTTTACCACCATTTGTTAAGCAGAATGAGAGAAGCCCCTAGCTGGCTGCCTGGAGCACACCCAGTGCAGATGGCAATGCCTGCTGGGGAATGAAGAACTGAGTATCTCCCAGCATCTGCCAAAGCCCTGTTTATTCAGGGAATTCCCTCCTTCGTTCCCTGCACTGTAAGGATAATGCCGCCTCTGTCTTCTTAAAAAAAGAGAAAAACAAAAAGGGGACACTAAATGCAGTAAAGTCACCATGGAGACACTTTATTTTACATTTCAGGTTGCTCCTCTGTGAAAACATTTGGTCCCCTTGTGGGGACATCTGTGGTGCCACTGGGGAAGGAGATTTTTCTCTTATTTGCTCTCTTTTAAAGGGTTCTGTCTGTCAGCCATTGTCTGGAGTTCATTTCTGCCTGTCTTGTGCCTTTTTTCTGGCCCTTTAAGACATGTGCAATAATGTGTTAATATTATAAATTGTTTCTTGGAAATGATCTTAGCTGAATTTTTGTCTAAATGATGATGTTTCATTGTACCAATCTGGTATCTGAATGGGTTTTTGAAGCATTTCACAATCTTGCAGTTAAAAGTCGGGTTTAGGTAATTGTTTAGTTTATGGTTTCAGATAATTCATGCCAGAGAACATAAATACTTAGGATGGAAAACTAAAGAACTCTACTTCCAAGTTTGCAAGTAACTTCCCAATCATTCAGACTTTTTTTCACCAATTTTAAATTAGGTAGCCTGGGAAAATGTCACTGTGTGTACCAGTGCATTAATTTGGACAAGGATACTAAATCATAGTATGATATCTGTTGACAAAACAACTTGTGAAGATATAAAATTTTGTGAATTGTATCTTAAACTTGTATCATAATTTTCAACATCCTAACCTGAAAATAATGGTTAAAATACCTTAGGCCTAAGGTTTCTGCTCAGAATAGCCATTTTTTCCTGCTTCTTCCAGACCTCAGCCAGGGATTATTTTGAAATGCAAATGAAAGAAGCCTGTAAGCTTAGTAGGAGACTTATTTGAGGCCTAAGGAAAAAAAAAGTAAAATGTATGGTATTTACTTATTACTGGCCAGTCATTTTTTCTAGGACTCATATTTTTTTTCTTAGATTCTTTATTTATTTTTTGAGCTCATGATTTTGCTCCTACAGACCTAGGTTAATGTTTTTCTGATCAGTAATATCTTTGACCAACTGTGGAATTTTTAAATCATTGCAGTGGAGATTTCACCTGTGAAAAGCTACAAGGCCTTCACTTTTATTATGTGTGCACAATTTGTTATGTGTTGTATGTCTATATATGTATACATATGTCCGTATATCATATATATGATACACAAATTAACATATATAAGGAGCACTCATATTACAAAGCACTCATAAAAACAATTTTAAAAAGTGGATCCAAAGATCTTTAATTCACGTGATTTAAATGTTTCAATTTAAATTGGGTAAACTGATAAATATAAATTTCTTTAAATTTAAGCTTACAAGTTTTTCTAGGTGTTCAAAAATCTAATAAAGTATTAATGTCTACAAAAGGTCTAATATGCCTATGTTCCAGGACTTTTCTTTCAAATAAAAAAAATGGCTTACACTGTTCAAAACATTTGTCTAATATTTTGATAAATAAGTAAAGTAAATTTGATATGGGATTACTCATTCATGAGTACTTTTGTTTGATATCTGATTGATATACTAAGGTCTGTATAAGTTTGTACTAAAGTCTGTATAAGATTGTAAAAATCAGTCATGTGTTAAAGAGACAAAAATTTCTTAAACATAAGTTTACCCATAACATTTAGTTTATTAAGATTTAAATTTTCTAGAGCAGGCAACCATAAAAATTAAACAACTGTTTAATTAAGAACTGTTATTTTAGAGCACTGTACTGCCATTTCTTTAAAAGCTAAACTTGGTTAATGTAGAAACATCAATGTAATTGTGATGCTATTAATGTGCTCATATCTTCCAGTTATAAAACTCTATAAGGTAGAAACTTTAAAAGAGCATTATATCAAGCAGGTGTTCTGAAGTTGTATGGTAAATAAAATATATATTGGGGATTTATTTACCTGTTATCAATAATATATGTAAAGTTTTATGTTACTTTTTACATTGTGGAACAATTTAAATGTATTTTTAAGTTAATGAGACCCTAATCTATGTAAAGGTTAAAATCTTTCAGCCGTACTTTAATTCATGTTTTAAATGTGATATCATATGGTGTGAGCTAATGTTCATGTGACCTCAAAAAATTTATGTAAACTTTGTAAAATGATATTTAAAAAACAAAGATCAGCTTTAGAACTAAAGCATTTAAGGTTTATAAGGAGCCCTGCTTACCTGAGATAAGACTCTGTGTCCCATCTTACTACATGTGAGAATGACTACGAAAGCAGTAGGTCAGATTTTATTTCATTTAAAGTTATGTTCAAATTTTTTTTTCTGTCAAGATTACTAGGATCTCAAAAAGATGATATAATATATAACTCACCCAAAAAATTCAGGGTAGCTATTACATGAACTAAGTATTTTTACTCTTGTTAAAAAAATTTTATTTTTTAATTTCCTTATAAGTGATCTAAAGATTTCCTGTTGGTGTTTTACAGAAGTGTTGCTTTAAGAACACAACATGGGTTAATTTAAGATAATAAGTCATCAACTACAAGACAGACAGAATAATAAGATCCCAATTAATAATATATAAATAATTATAAACTTATAGACATTAAAGCACAGTACTCTTAATATATGGCTGTTAAAATTCATTTGCTGGTTGTTTCAGATTAGGATTGAAAATTAAAGTTAAATTAAAAGGTCCAAAAAAAACGATATTTGACTCTTGCCCTCTGAGTCAGTCTGAATCCAGGGAACAAGGGATTTCTCTATGAGCTTTGCAACTCTGGGCCACATAACCTCCCGATCAGAGAGATTAATGAGACCACTGGAGAACAGAAAGCCAATCAGTGCATTTGCTACAAAGAGGTGAGTCATCAGGAAAGGGAGACATCCCTGATGCTTCTGAGGGAAGCCACATGGTCAAGCAAGACCTGGACCCACATAGCTCAAATTGCACTAGCAGAACTGAGAAGCTGCTCTCAAGTATCCCAAAAAATGACTCCCATAAAAGCTCAGCTGACTGCTAACAATAGATAGAAACAAAAGTCAGTTTGACTGCTTCATCTTAAACACTTAGCAAAGACAGTTAAAACCAAAATACAGCCAATCCTGGGCATTTTAAATAATAATAATAATAATAATAATAATAATAATAATAATAATAATAATATTTTAAGGTATACACTTTATGTTAGCCTCCCAAAATAAGTAAAACTGTTGGCTACAAAGAAGGATTCTCAGAGAGGAATGCCTGATAACTATAAAAATAGACTATCAAGAGGAGCTTCCAGAGGCAGAAGTTTTTAGTTTAAGGCCTACAGATATTCCTAACCTACACAGGTAGGCTTGGTGTTTGCTAGTACAATTATCCAGCCCTGAGTAACAGAATTAAATGTTTCTCTATTAAACACAGAGGTCATACTAGTGAAAGGATTCTGCAAAATCAGATGACATTAAATTATTAAACTGTATATTATGGGGAGGGACAACTGTATCACTAAAAGTTAAATATTAAGTTCACAGTCCTGATAATTGGGGATATTAAAGACTGGTGAGGGTACTTCATACAGTGACATGATCCAGCTACTGCAACATTTATTCAATACTCATATTTTTTGTTTCTCTCATAGAAGAACCCATCCCCAGATGACTTTACAACCTGTTCTTCCTCAACAAGACTTCAAAAAGAACTGACTTCAAAAAGGCAACTCATGTCCCTCACGCCATGCACACTCATGTCACCCTTTCTCAGCTGAGAAAAAGCCAAATGAGAGACGACTCTCTACTTACACCAATGGAGCCAAAAATAAATAGACTATCAATATAAGTAATTAATTAAGTCAGGTAATATCAGGGAGACTGGTTTTCGGTGAGTTCTAAAAATTTGGTGACTGTTAACTGAGGGATTAAAATTTTCTCAGTGCTTTTCCACTAACCTATCAAGGTTTACAAAGGGACACATAAGAAAAGGGGGGAATGATACACCCAACTTTACCTTTTATTAAAATTGGGAGCCATATTGCAACAAAGCCATGAAAAAATCATTTTGGCTTTACTGTAAATTACTGCAAATTCTGAACCTGCTTGGAATGACTGCCCGTGCCTTGAACTCACCCGTGCATGGCTCTCTGACCAGATAGCAGCCCTCTCTGAAACTTTGTCACACCTCATAAATATTGGCCTTTTGTGGCCAGACAATGACCCTCTCTGAGGCTCTAATGGTCCTCATAAATTTTGATGTTGGGGCTAGCAAAAAAAAAAAAAATGTAAACTCCCATTAGTGTGATGCTTGTCAGAGTTCTATTATCTGTTACCCCATTTTTGTGTAACTTTCTGGGCTACAAACCTGGGCTGTAGTAAAGGTGGGGTTGCTCTCTTGTTCTCGCAATTTTGGGAGGGATTGGCAGCCCAGCCAGTGGAAATAATAAGCTTACTTTAATTTGATTTTAATTGGAGTCAGTGTTCTTTTCTTACATCCTGGTCTAAGAGGTAAACACTCCACAAACATAGAGCTCTGCTGGCCTAAAGACTTCTTGAGAAACTGCCTCTACTTTAAATATATTTTGTTGTCAGAAGGTTTAGCTTCTTTTCTAGTGAGACCATCAAAGCTGGGTCTGCATCTATGTGAATGGAGAGCATGGTTTCTTATTTTCCAATGAACATGAGGCAGCAGTGCTGAATTATCTCTTGGTAGGTAAACTGTGGCCATTGGGGGCTAAGTGTCTCCCTGTGTGGACTGTGAAGCCATTTGATCATCCTCCATTTTTGTGGTGTTTCTTGGTGCTGCACTGGGAGTTTGGTATTTGCTTCACGAAATACAAGGAGTTCAACTGCGACACAGTGCTGGAGGGAGTTCTGTCATGTGTGGTGGGTCAGAAACTGCAGGAGAATGCACCAACCAGGCTTCTATTTCACATAGCTTTTTCCTTGACCATACCCACCTGATTCTGAACATTGCCTTGAAACCTCTCCATATAATAAGATGCCTTAACATGTAAGGTTCTGCTGGATGCACCATGGCAGCCAAAAGGCATTTGGAAGTCAATTGGAAATCCACACGGCCCCACCTCAGATATTTTATCACACACCTGCACACCACTGCTCTGGGCCCACTATTCAGCAGTGCAAATTACTGGCATCTCTGTTCTTCACCATTTTCATGAAACCCAGTCAATCAAGGCACTGTCTGGTACACTCATGATCAGCAACAGGAGATCCAAAGGTTCTCCAGTGCCACCTGGTCATGGGAGTTTTAAAAATTTCAGGGTGTTTATCTAGCCACTTTTCAAGGATGAAGTTGGAGAAACTGTGGGTTTCAATTCATTCAGGAACCATTTAATGTTGAGGAACCTCATTTCAATGAATGCTCTGGAGAACTCTCAAAGGCAAGGCTTCCCAAAGAGTAGCCAAACGGTCACATGAAGCCCAGCCCATTGAGGTCTACAATGTGAGGTCCATGTGTGTTTTGACTCTCAACTATGCCTGTCAAGTCTTTCAGAATAAAATCATGTGATATCCTGGCTGAGATTCCCAGTGATCAGTCGAAAGCCACCCTTGGCCTAGATTTCAGTTTCCAAGGGCGACTCTCATGCGTGGCATTCTAAAATCGCCACACAATTCATGACAATACTTCTCTGAGGTCAGTTTCAGAACTCAGTCTCTAAGGGGAATCATACCAAAGTTCCAGCCCTGGTGGATCCAGTCATTTCTTCCAACTGCTACACAAATGAACACAATTAAAACCAAAACACTCCCACATGGTCCTCACCTTCTTCCATATAGACACTCATTATAACCTCTGGCTGGAGGTTTCCATGAGGGGTGCAGCACAAGACGGTATCCAAAACAAGCTCCCTTGTCCCTTATTTGCTTAAAGTCAGCTAGGCCTGGACAACATTCCTGTGAACCAGGAGTGATAAAATAAGCCTGGGTTTAATACTGCTCTGCTTCTCCAATTTGAGGCCTACTGACTGTCAGGTATAGATTCTTTATGTGATTTGGAATAATGAAAAAACCCAAGCTCATATGGGCTAGCCTCTCCAGGGCTTTGAAGAACTCATTTGACTCAAAGGATCCATATTCTCCCTTGATGGAGATCAGAAACCTATCAGAGTAAGGCAAGATACTCCATACACAGTGACTGATCTTTTTGCCATTTTGGTTTTGAAAGCACACATGGAATCTTTCTTTAGTTCCAACAGGTGCTGAGAATCTAAGCCACTGCCTCACACAGGGCCAAGTGGCTGATTCAGACACATCCCTTTCCAAAGCAATTAAGCAAAGATACACAGGTGATGCCCATTCATTTCCATTTGAAAACTGTTTTCTTAAGGCTTCACAAATTGATGGACTGAGGCAAAGACCTTCCTGACACTCAGAGCAACAGAAAAATAGGTAAGCAAAAGGCCCAAAGCAGGGTTTCTCTACTGAGACTTTCTTTGTCACACTGTTATCTGAGTTTTCTGAGATGCTTGCTATTCCCTTCAGCTATCCAGTACATGGACATGTCACAGAGCTTGGAGGTGGTACATATCTTGGACAGAAAACCATGAGCCTACTCTGGAGAGTGGCCAGAATTCAGGAAGAAAACAGGAACTTCAGAAGATAGTGGGTGTTGCCCGTCCCTAAAGCAACCTGCAGTCCACTCATAAATTGGACAGGATGAATGTTGGCAAACTTTCTACTAGACAGGACACATCCATTGATGCATTATCTTTTATAATGTCTACAACCACGGACACAGTGGGATACACAGGCATACCAACAATCGCCTTGTCAAATGACTTACTATAAGCAGTCAGGACACATCCATTGATGCATTATCTTTTATAATGTCTACAACCACGGACACAGTGGGATACACAGGCATACCAACAATCGCCTTGTCAAATGACTTACTATAAACAGTCCACTCCAAAACAAACAAACCGCCTTTCTTACCTATTCTCAGAACATGAGACTAAACCACAAAATCACAACAACACCCACAACGACACCTCCTTTATTCAAGTAGGTCTGTGACTAATTGGAATGTACTCTGACTGATGGGCCATACTATGTTTCCTTGAAATGGCCTGTCCTTCTCAGATCGGGTATCCTTGGCCAACACTGTGAAGTTTTCAGGAGCCAGTGGTGAGCCACTACCTGCTTTCTAAGGAAATTCCCCTTTTCAGAACTCTCCTGGCATTTGGCAATCCTCACATCAGTAGGTACCAAGGAAGACTTACTCTGTCCTTGGTTATTCCAAACAACTGAGCCCACTGGGAAAGAAACTGGGACTGACTCTGGGTGCCTGGCTTCCTGGATCCCAAGTTCAGAGAGATCCGTCATCAAGGAAGAGAGGTAGGTCACTTCATTCAGGAACTGAATGAGGTTACTGCCGTGGCAACCACTTTGTCCTAACAATTGCTTTCAAGGGTCCCATGAGATGGAGGCTGCCCCTACTTCCTGTGACACTTTCACAAGTTAGATTGGTATATCAACCATTGGCACCTGGGAACAGCTCTCCACACAGGCCTGGTTTGGTCCATCTTCTCTACATTAAGAAGAGAGAAGCTGATTCAGACACAACCCTTCATCCTGACAGGTTGTTTGCCATGGAGGATGACTTTTGGTCTCTTAGGTCCTCCATAGCTGCTTACAACTTCTCCAGGAATCATTTCTGCATGGACCTTTGAGTTTCTCAGCATGTGGAAGATCCCCTATATTCCTGTATTGTAAGACCAACTCTATCCCTGCTCTTCTGTAAAGTTAAATTGACTGAACAGTGTATGGTTAGGTTAACTAACAGGTTCGATTTGGATTAGGAATCTTTCTGCGCGATGAATAATGGTATTGGGAAACTGCGATATTTACAAGAATATATAGGTGAAATATAAGTATGAAAACAGAAATCTAGCTAAGATATGAAGCCCAAAAGGGCATTGGGCCCTTGATTGGGATACGTAGCTTTGAATTATGTTCTGCACTGATGTGTCAGGTAAATCGATATACAATGGCTTAGGTCCTTGTACCATGGATGATTAAATGTAGAAGAGAACTTCCAGTCAAAAGGGATAGTCGGTAGGATTCGGAAGATTCTCAGTAGGTTTAGAAAGAAGAGTGAGTATAGGATTTGGACCAAATGTTGTTTAGCAATAGGGTTTCCGGTAGACAGTGAATGTTAATGTCAGCACAAGTGAAGAGACTGTCACAATGATGAACTGGGGAAAATAGTCAGGAAAGCTGATATCAATAGAGACATTACGAAATCAGGCAAAGTATAAAGTGAGTGATAGGATTAGATATTTTCAACAGGGTTGAGTTTGAATATATAATCTAAGAAAGAAACAAATATGTAGTGACCAATAGGATTGACATTTGACAGCATTAGGCAACCTGGACATGGATGTTTAGTAATCCATGCTCACTTTTCATTTAGTCTTTGCTACAATCTTAAGTGTGACCTTTGCTTTTTTTGGCCAGAATATTACTGTGATAAAACGTACATGTAGATCAGGTGACATGACTCTTTCTTCCACCATTTCTGGCAGCAACATTTTCAAGACGTATAAGTTAGTAATGGGGGTAAAAAGAGGTGTACCCTTGTCTGTGCATATAGAGATACTGCATGAATAGACCATACTGTGAATAAATAATATATCTGGTTCTGACTTTAAATAATGGATTGAAATTATATCTGAAAAAATACAGGAAATCTTATATTGACATACAAACATTCATTCCAACCAGTGAAATATCTAATGGCCACATTAAGTTTATGGTTTATCATGAAGGGTGTGTGAGTTTTGCTTCAAAAGTGATTATGGAAATCGAAAATAATGTGTTTGGAAAGAAGTCTCATGAAAAGACCAGTCAAGAAACCTGGAGGAATACATGTTTCATGACGCAGGAAGTGATTGTGAAACAAATGCGTATAAATTTGTGAACTTGTGGATGAAGTATATATTTCCTATGATTTGTAAAAACTGAAGAAATAGTAATGTACCAGTGTTGAATGAAAATAAACGTCAGAATACACATCATGTCCCATACGAATCTACTTGATTGATGTTAATCTGGGTCAGTTACTGTACAAATATTAGGATTTGTAAGCACCATTTACTGAAGTTAGTTTTCAGAACTATGAAACAAATGTGTATTTCAGGTGGATGAATATTTCTGAGAATAATTTTGTGAAAAGTTTATTATAAATCCACATTTTTGAACATGGATGAACTTAGGGAGTGTATTTAAGAAACATATATTTCATATTTTAAAAATCAGGACAGTGTTTATATATATATATATATATATATATATATATATATATATATATATATATATATATATTCATAATAATATATATGTGTATATACATATATATGTGTCTATATATATATATACACACACACACACACACAAAAAAAAAAAAATACACACACAGACATTTAAATGTAGTTATATATATGCCAGTCGAAGTTCATCATAAAATATATAGCATCCACAGATGCGAAAATATTTATTTTACTGAACAAGGATTTATGTATAATGTTGTTCTACTAGAAAGCTCACCCATAGTTTGAATTTTCAGTTCCAACAGCGTTTATAGGAGTGATCTCTTCTCACAAGTTGTATCTGCCAAGTCAGTCACCTCACAAAAATGAACGTGTGATACCAGGTAGAATTCTATATAAGCATATAAAAATAAATGTGCTGAATAGGCTACAGAGAAAGGGAGAGGAATTTACATATTTGTTAACTTTAACAACACATGGAAAACTATTTCAATTAAAAATTGACTAGATTTATAACACCTACCCTTTATCATGCAAATGGCAAGTCCAACTATACCCCATGCCTCCTCTAAACTGCTTGTATTTCTATTATGTTTGGGTTGTTTTTCTCCATCATGTTTGGATTAGTAGACAGAGTATAGTAGGGTATGGGTTATTGTCAGGGATTCAGTATATTCAATGGAATATAGGAAAATGAATCCAATGTGTATAAAATATATGCTACACAATTATCTTCCCACTCTCATCCAGAACAATGCCTTTACATTACCTTCACCCCAAGTAAGACACAATTAGAGTAGAAGAGTTTGAAAATCCGTGAATGCATATCTGGGGTGGAAACAGTACTAAGAAACAAATAAGTATTTCAGGTGGATGAATATTTCTGAGAGTAATCTTGTGAAAAGTTGATTATAAATCCACAACATAAATATGAATGAATTTAGGAAGTGTGTAATAAGACACATATTTCATGTTTTGAAAAATCTTGAGAGTGTATCTATATATATATATACATATTTATATACACAAACAGAGAGAGACATTAAAAATTGCAATATATATGCCAAACGAAATTCACCATGAAATGTATATCATCCACAGATCCAAATATATTCATTTTAGTGAACATTGATTTATGTATAATGTTGTTCAACTAGGAAGCTCACTCACATTTGAATTAAATGTTCAAGCAGCATTTAGGAGGAGTGATCTCTTCTTCCAATTTGTATCTGCCAAATCAGCCACCTCACAAGAATGTACGTGTGGTACCAGGTAGGATTCTATATGTGCATATAAAAATACGTGTGCTGAATAGGCTACAGAGAAAGGGGGACAGGAATTCATTATTTGTTAACTTTAAAAACGCATGGAGAACTATTTCAACAAATAATTGACTAGATTTATAACTGCTACACTATACCATGCAAAAGGCAACTCCAACTATAAAACATACCTCCTCTAAACTGCCTGTATTTCTATTCTGTTTGTGTTATTTTTCTCCATCATATTAGGATTAGTAGTCAGAGTCTAATAGGGTATATGTTAGTTTCAGGGATTCAGTATTTCTAATGGAAAATAGGAAATTGAATCCAATGTGTATGCAAATATGTGCTACACAACATTCTTCCCACTTTCATCCAGAACAATGCCTTGACATTACATTCTCCTCAAGTAAGACACAATTAGAGGATAAGAGTTAGAAAATCTGTGAATGTATATCTGGAATGGAGAATACTCAGGAGTTTACAACTTTGGAGGTGGTAGAGAAGATTCTAAAAGTAAGGAACAGGGTAAACATTCCAGAAACATGCAGCTCTGCTGGCCTACATACTTTTTGAGAAACTGCCTCTAAGGGTGGGCACTTGAAATATTTGAAGTTCTGAGGAGATTTAGTTCATTTGTAGAGAGACCATCAAAGCTGGGTCTGCATCTATGTTACTTGGAGGACATGGTTTCTTATTATCCAATGAACATGAGGCAGCATTGCTGAATTCTCTCTTTGTAGGTAAACTATGGACACTGGGGTCTAAGTGTCTTTCAGTGTGGACTGTGAAGCCAATTGGTCATCCTCCACTTTTCGTGGTGTTTCTCACTGCTCCACTGGGAGTTTGGTATTTGCTTCAAGAAATACAAGGAGTTAAAATGGGACAGAGTGGTGGAGGGTGTTCTTTAAGGTGTGGTGAGTCAGGGTCTTCAGGAGAATGCACCAACCAAGGTTCTATCCCACGTAGATTGCCCCCTTGAGAATAGCAATATGATTCTGAACATTGCAGTGAATCCTCTCCATATAACAAGATGCCTTTACATATATGGGTCTGCTGGCTGCACCATGTCAGTCACAAGCCATTTGGAAGCCAATGGCTGATCCACATGGCCACAACACAGATGTTTTATCACACAATTGCATACCACTGCTCTAGGCCAACTACTCACCAGGCTCCAACTTACTGGCATATCTGTTCTACACCATTTTCATGAAACAAAGTCAATCAAGGCAGTGTCTGGTATACTCAGGATCAGAAACAGGACATCCAAAGTTTTTTCAGTGCCAGCTGAACATGAAAATATCAAAAATTTCATGGTAATTGTCTAGCCATTTTTCACGGATGAAGTTTGCGGCTCTGAGGGCTTCAATTAATTCAGGAACCATTAAATGGTGAAGAAGCTAATTTCAATGAAAGCACTGGAGCACTCTCACAGGCATGGTTTCCCTAAGGGTGGCCAAAATGTCACATGAAGCCAGGCCCATTGAGATCTACAATGTGAGGTTCATGTGTGTTTTAAACTCAAATATGGCTGCCAAGTCTTTAAGAAAAATTGTATGTAATATCCGGGCTGAAATTCCCAGTGTTCTGTGGAAATCCAACCTGGGCCTAGATCTCAGGTTCCAAGGGCGACTCTCATGTGTGGCCTCCTAAAATCCCAACACAATTCATGGCAATACTTCTCTGAGGTCAGTTAAAGAACTCAGTCTCTAAGGGGAATCACACCAGAGTTCAAGCCCAGTGGAACAGTCATCTCTTCCAACCGCCACACAAATGACCACAATTAAAACCAAAACACTCCCACATGGTCCTCATCTTCTTCCATATAGACACTCCTTATAACGTCTGGCTGGAGTTTTCAATGAGGTCCACAGCCCAAGTCAGTGTCCAAATTAAGGTCCTGTTCCCCTCATTTGTCTAACATCAAGGTGGCCTGGACACACTTCCTGTAAACCAGGAGTGATCAAATAGGCCTGACATTAATACTGCTCAGCTTTTTCAATTTGAGGACTTCTGACTCTGTGGTTTAGATTCTTTATGTGAATTTGAGTCATGAGAAAACCCAAGCCCCTCTGCAGAGATTTGAAGAACTCATTTGGCCCAAAGGATTCCTATTCTCCCTTGATGGAATTCAGGATCCTAACAGAGGAAGGTAAAAGAATTCATTCACAATGAGTGAATATTTGCCATTTTGGTGTTGGATGGACACATGGGATCTTTCTTTTAATCCATCAGGTGCTAAGAATCTAAGCCACTGCGTCACACAGGGCCAAGAGGCTGATTCAGACACATCCTTTTCCAAAGCAATTAAGCAAAGAGCCACAGGTGATGCCCATTCATTTCCATTTGAAAACTGTTTTCTTCAGGGTTCACAAAGGTGTGGCCTGAGGCAAAGACCTTCCTGACACTCAGAGCAACAGAAAAATAGGTAAGCAAAAGGCCCAAAGCAGGGTTTCTCTACTGAGACTTTCTTTGTCACACTGATATCTGAGTTTTCTGAGATGCTTGCAATTCCCTTCAGCTATCCATTATATGGCAATGTCACAGAGCTTGGAGGTGGTACATATCTTGGACAGAAAACCATGAGCCTGCTCTGAAGAGTGGCCAGAATTCAGGAAAAAAACAGGAACTCCGGAAGATAGTAGGTGTTGCCCGTCCCTAAAGCAACCTGCAGTCCACTCATAAATTGGGCAGGATGAATGTTGGCAAGCTTTCTACTAGACAGGACACATCCATTGATGCATTATCTTTTATAATGTCTACAACCACGGACACAGTGGGATACACAGGCATACAAACAATCGCCTTGTCAAATGACTTACTATAAACAGTCCTCTCCAAAACAAACAAACCGCCTTTCTTACCTATTCTCAGAACATGAGACTAAACCACAAAATCACAACCACACCCACAACGACACCTCCTTTATTCAAGTAGGTCTGTGACTAATTGGAATGTACTCTGACTGATGGGCCATACTATGTTTCCTTGAAATGGCCTGTCCTTCTCAGATCGGGTCTCCTTGGCCAACACTGTGAAGTTTTCAGGAGCCAGTGGTGAGCCACTACCTGCTTTCTCAGGAAATTCCCCTTTTCAGAGCTCTCCTGGCATTTGGCAATCCTCACATCAGTAGGTACCAAGGAAGACTTACTCTGTCCTTGGTTATTCCAAACAACTGAGCCCACTGGGAAAGAAACTGGGACTGACTCTGGGTGCCTGGCTTCCTGGATCTTAAGTTCAGAGAAATCCGTCATCAAGGAAGAGAGGTAGGTCACTTCATTCAGGAACTGAATGAGGTTACTGCCGTGGCAACCACTTTGTCCTAACAATTGCTTTCAAGGGTCCCATGAGATGGAAGCTGCCCCTACTTCCTGTGACACTTTCACAAGTTAGATTGGTATATCAACCATTGGCACCTGGGAACAGCTCTCCACACAGGCCTGGTTTGGTCCATCTTCTCTACATTAAGTAGAGAGAAGCTGATTCAGACACAACCCTTCATCCTGACCAGGTTGTTTGCCATGGAGGATGACTTTTGGTCTCTTAGGTCCTCCATAGCTGCTTACAACTTCTCCAGGAATCATTTCTGCATGGAACTTTGAGTTTCTCAGCATGTGGAAGATCCCCTATATTCCTGTATTGTAAGACCAACTCTATCCCTGCTCTTCTGTAAAGTTAAATTGACTGAACAGTGTATGGTTAGGTTAACTAACATGTTCGATTTGGATTAGGAATCTTTCTGCGCGATGAATAATGGTATTAGGAAACTGCGATATTTACAAGAATATATAGGTGAAATATAAGTATGAAAACAGAAATCTAGCTAAGATATGAAGCCCAAAAGGGCATTGGGCCCTTGATTGGGATACGTAGCTTTGAATTATGTTCTGCACTGATGTGTCAGGTAAATCGATATACAATGGCTTAGGTCCTTGTACCATGGATGATTAAATGTAGAAGAGAACTTCCAGTCAAAAGGGATAGTCGGTAGGATTCGGAAGATTCTCAGTAGGTTTAGAAAGAAGAGTGAGTATAGGATTTGGACCAAATGTTGTTTAGCAATAGGGTTTCCGGTAGACAGTGAATGTTAATGTCAGCACAAGTGAAGAGACTGTCACAATGATGAACTGGGGAAAATAATTAGGAAAGCTGATATCAATAGAGACATTACGAAATCAGGCAAAGTATAAAATTAGTGATAGGATTAGATATTTTCAACAGGGTTGAGTTTGAATATATAATCTAAGAAAGAAACAAATATGTAGTGACCAATAGGATTGACATTTGACAGCATTAGGCAACCTGGACATGGATGTTTAGTAATCCATGCTCACTTTTCATTTAGTCTTTGCTACAATCTTAAGTGTGACCTTTGCTTTTTTTGTTCAGAATATTACTGTGATAAAACGTACATTTAGATCAGGTGACATGACTATTTCTTCCACCATTTCTGGCAGCAACATATTCAAGACGTATAAATTAGTAATGGGGGTAAAAAGAGGTGTACCCTATGTCTGTGCATATAGAGATAATGCATGAATAGACCATACTGTGAATAAATAATATATCTGGTTCTGACTTTAAATAATGGATTGAAATTATATCTGAAAAAATACAGGAAATCTTATATTGACATACAAACATTCATTCCAACCAGTGAAATATCTAATGGCCACATTAAGTTTATGGTTTATCATGAAGGGTGTGTGAGTTTTGCTTCAAAAGTGATTATGGAAATCGAAAATAATGTGTTTGGAAAGAAGTCTCATGAAAAGACCAGTCAAGAAACCTGGAGGAATACATGTTTTATGAAGCAGGAAGTGATTGTGAAACAAATGCGTATAAATTTGAGAACTTGTGGATGCAATATATATTTCCTATGATTTGTAAAAACTGAAGCAATAGTAATGTACCAGTGTTGAATGAAAATAAACGTCAGAATACACATCATGTCCCATACGAATCTACTTGATTGATGTTAATCTGGGTCAGCTAATGTACAAATATTAGGATTTGTAAGCACCATTTACTGAAGTTAGTTTTCAGAACTATGAAACAAATGTGTATTTCAGGTGGATGAATATTTCTGAGAATAATTTTGTGAAAAGTTTATTATAAATCCACATTTTTGAACATGAATGAACTTAGGGAGTGTATTTAAGATACATATATTTCATATTTTAAAAATCAAGTCAGTGTATATATATATATATATATATATTCATAATTATATATATGTGTATATATATACACATATAATTATATATATGTATATATATATACACTCACACACACACACACACAAAACACACACACAGACATTAAAATGTAGGAATATATATGCCAATCGAAGTTCATCATAAAATATATAGCATCCACAGATGCAAAAATATTTATTTTACTGAACAAGGATTTATGTATAATGTTGTTCTACTAGAAAGCTCACCCATAGTTTGAATTTTCAGTTCCAACAGCGTTTAGAGGAGTGATCTCTTCTCACAAGTTGTATCTGCCAAGTCAGTCACCTCACAAAAATGAACGTGTGATACCAGGTATTCTATATAAGCATATAAAAATTCATGTGCTGAATAGGCTACAGAGAAAGGCAGAGAGGAATTTACATATTTGTTAACTTTAACAACACATGGAGAACTATTTCAATTAAAAATTGACTAGATTTATAACACCTACCATTTATCATGCAAATGGCAAGTCCAACTATACCCCATGCCTCCTCTGAACTGCTTGTATTTCTATTCTGTTTGGGTTGTTTTTCTCCATCATATTTGGATTAGTAGACAAAGTATAGTAGGGTATGCGTTATTGTCAGGGATTCAGTATTTTCAATGGAATATAGGAAAATGAATCCAACGTGTATAAAATATATGCTACACAATTATCTTCCCACTCTCATCCAGAACAATGCCTTTACATTACCTTCACCCCAAGTAAGACACAATTAGAGTAGAAGAGTTTGAAAATCCGTGAATGCATATCTGGGGTGGAAACAGTACAAAGAAACAAATACGTATTTCAGATGGATGAATATTTCTGAGAATAATCTTGTGAAAAGTTGATTATAAATCCACAACATAAATATGAATGAATTTAGGAAGTGTGTAATAAGACACATATTTCATGTTTTGAAAAATCTTGAGCATGTATATATATATATATATATATATATATATATATATATATATATATATATATATTTTATATACAGACAAAAGAGAGACATTAAAAATTGCAATATATATGCCAAACGAAATTCACCATGAAATGTATATCATTCACAGATCCAAATATATTCATTTTACTGAACATGGATTTATGTATAATGTTGTTCAACTAGGAAGCTCACTCACATTTGAATTATCAGTTCAAGCAGCGTTTAGGAGGAGTGATCTCTTCTTCCAATTTGTATCTGCCACGTCAGCCACCTCACAAGAATGTACGTGTGGTACCAGGTAGGATTCTATATGTGGATATAAAAATACGTGTGCTGAATAGGCTACAGAGAAAGGGGGACAGGAATTCACTTATTTGTTAACTTAAAAATCGCATGGAGAACTATTTCAACAAATAATTGACTAGATTTATAACTGCTACACTATACCATGCAAAAGGCAACTCCAACTATAAAACATACCTCCTCTAAACTGCTTGTATTTCTATTCTGTTTGTGTTATTTTTCTCCATCATATTAGGATTAATAGTCAGAGTCTAATAGGGTATATGTTAGTTTCAGGGATTCAGCATTTCTAATGGAAAATAGGAAATTGAATCCAATGTGTATGCAAATATGTGCTACACAAAAATCTTCCCACTTTCATCCAGAACAATGCCTTGACATTACATTCTTCTCAAGTAAGACACAATTAGAGGATAAGAGCTAGAAAATCTGTGAATATATCTGGAATGGAGTATTCTCAGGAGTTTACAACTTTTGAGGTGGTAGAGAAGATTCTAAAAGTAAGGGACAGGGTAAACATTCCAGAAACATGCAGCTCTGCTGGCCTAAATGCTTTTTGAGAAACTGCCTCTAAGGGTGGGCACTTGAAATATTTGATGTTCTGAGGAGATTTAGTTCCTTTGTAGAGAGACCATCAAAGCTGGGTCTGCATCTATGTTACTTGGAGGACATGGTTTCTTATTATCCAATGAACATGAGGCAGCGGTGCTGAATTCTCTCTTTGTAGGTAAACTATGGACACTGGGGTCTAAGTGTCTTTCAGTGTGGACTGTGAAGCCAATTGGTCATCCTCCACTTTTCGTGGTGTTTCTCGCTGCTCCACTGGGAGTTTGGTATTTACTTCAAGAAATACAAGGAGTTAAAATGGGACAGAGTGGTGGAGGGAGTTCTTTAAGGTATGGTGAGTCAGGGTCTTCAGGAGAATGCACCAACCCAGGTTCTATCCCACGTAGATTGCCCCCTTGAGAATAGCAATAAGATGCCTTTACATATATGGGTCTGCTGGCTGCACCATGTCAGTCACAAGCCATTTGGAAGCCAATGGCTGATCCACATGGACGCAACACAGATGTTTTATCAGACAATTGCATACCACTGCTCTAGGCCAACTACTCACCAGGCTCCAACTTACTGGCATATCTGTTCTACACCATTTTCATGAAACAAAGTCAATCAAGGCAGTGTCTGGTATACTCAGGATAAGAAACAGGACATCCAAAGTTTTTTCAGTGCCAGCTGAACATGAAAATATCAAAAATTTCATGGTAATTTTCTAGCCATTTTTCACGGATGAAGTTTGCGGCTCTGAGGGCTTCAATTAATTCAGGAACCATTAAATGGTGAAGAAGCTAATTTCAATGAAAGCACTGGAGCACTCTCACAGGCATGGTTTCCCTAAGGGTGGCCAAAATGTCACATGAAGCCAGGCCCATTGAGATCTACAATGTGAGGTCCATGTGTGTTTTAAACTCAAATATGGCTGCCAAGTCTTTAAGAAAAATTGTATGTAATATCCGGGCTGAAATTCCCAGTGTTCTGTGGAAATCCAACCTGGGCCTAGATCTCAGGTTCCAAGGGCGACTCTCATGTGTGGCTTCCTAAAATCCCAACACAATTCATGGCAATACTTCTCTGAGGTCAGTTAAAGAACTCAGTCTCTAAGGGGAATCACACCAGAGTTCAAGCCCAGTGGAACAGTCATCTCTTCCAACCGCCACACAAATGACCACAATTAAAACCAAAACACTCCCACATGGTCCTCATCTTCTTCCATATAGACACTCCTTATAACGTCTGGCTGGAGTTTTCAATGAGGTCCACAGCCCAAGTCAGTGTCCAAATTAAGGTCCTGTTCCCCTCATTTGTCTAACATCAAGGTGGCCTGGACACACTTCCTGTAAACCAGGAGTGATCAAATAGGCCTGACATTTATACTGCTCAGCTTTTTCAATTTGAGGCCTTCTGACTCTGTGGTTTAGATTCTTTATGTGAATTTGAGTCATGAGAAAACACAAGCCCCTCTGCAGAGATTTGAAGAACTCATTTGGCCCAAAGGATTCCTATTCTCCCTTGATGGAATTCAGGATCCTAACAGAGGAAGGTAAAAGAATTCATTCACAATGAGTGAATATTTGCCATTTTGGTTTTGGATGCACACATGGGACCTTTCTTTTGATCCATCAGGTGCTGAGAATCTAAGCCACAGCCTCACACAGGGCCAAGAGGCTGATTCAGACACATCTTTTTTCAAAGCAATTAAGCAAAGAGCCACAGGTGATGCCCTTCATTTCCTTTTCAAAAAATGTTTTCCTCAGGCTTCCCAAAGGGGTGGCCAGAGGCAAAGACATCCTGAGATTCAGGGCAACAGAACAATAGGTTAGCAAAAGAGCCAAAGCAGGGTTTCTCCACTGAGACTTTTCTGGTCACACTGATATCTGAGTTTTCTGAGATGTTGGCCATTCCCTTCAGATATCCAGTACATGGCCATGTGACAGAGATTGGAGGTGGTACATATCTTGGACACAAACCCAAGAGCCTATTCTTAAGAGTTGTCAGAATTCAGAAAGAAAACAGGGACTTAAAAAGGTAGTAGGTGTTTCCTATCGATATGGAAACCACGCTCCATTCATTAAATGGGCAGGATGAATACTGGGAAGCTTTCTACTAAAGAGGACACATGCATTGATGCATTCTCTTTTATAATGTATACAACCACGGACACAGTGGGATACCCAGAAATAGAAACACTCACCATGTAAAACGACTTACTAGAAACAGTTCACTCCAAACCAAAGAAACCTCCTTTTCTACCTATTCTCAGAACAGAGACAAAACCACACACCCACACTCAAAAAGACACCTCCTTCCCCAAAGTAGGGCTGTGATTATCCGGAGTGTCCTCTGACAGGTTTGCCATACTATGTTCCCCTTTAATGGTCTGTCCTGTCTCAGATCTGGTCTCCTTGTCCAACTCTGTGAAGCAGTCAGGAGCCAGGGGTGAGCCACTACATACTTAGTCAGGAAAGGCCCGTGTTCAGATCTTTCCTGGCATTTGGCCATCCTCACATCAGTCAGTACCAAGAAGACTGACTCTGTCCTTGGTGATTCCAAACAAATGAGACTACTTGGACTGGGACTGGGACTGGCTCTGGTGCTTGGTTTCCTTGGTCCCAAGTTCAGAAAGTTCCATCAACAAGGAAGTGAGGTAGGTCACTTCCTTCAAGAACTGAATGAGGTCACTGCCTTGGCAACCACTTTGTCTAACAGTTGCTTCCAAGGGTCCCATGAGATGGAGGCTGCCCCTACTTCCTTTGACACTTTCACAACTTAGAATGGTATATCAACCTTAGGCACCCGGGAACAGCTCTCCACACAAGCCTGGTTTGGTCCATCTTCTCTACATTAAGAAGAGAGAGGCTGATTCAGACACAACCCTTCATCCTGACCAGGTTGTTTGCCATGGAAAATGACTTTTTGTCTCTCAGGTCGTTCATTGCTGCCTACATCTTCTCCAGGGATCATTTCTGCATGGACCTTTGAGGTTCTTAACAGGTGGAGCATCCCCTACATTCCTGTATTGTAAGAACAATCTGTCTCTGCTCTTCTGTAAAGTTAGATTGAGTGAACAGTGTATGGTTAGGGTTAATTTCATGTTCGATTTGGGTTAGGAATCATTCTGCTGGATGAATAATGGTATTGGGAACCTGTGATATTTATAAGAATATCGAGGTTAAATATATGTATGAAAACAGAAATTAAAGTAAGATTTGAATCCCAGAAGGGCTTTGGGCAGTTGATTGGGATATTTAGCTTTGAATTGTGCACATATGTCTCAAATAAATGGATATACAATGGCAGAGGAACTTGAACCTTGGATGATTGAATGCTGAAGAGAACATCCAAGTCAAAAGGGATTGTCGGTAGGATTAAGAAGATAGTCATTATGCTTAGCAAGTAGAGTTAGTATAGGATATGTAACAAAAGTTTTTTAGCAATTTTTTTTCGGGCAGTGAGTGAATATAAATGTCAGCACATATGAAGAAATCAGACACAATGATGAAATGGGGAAAATTTGTAGAAAAGCAGATATCAATAGAGACATTAGGAAATCAGGCAAAGTATAAAGTGAGTGATAGGATAAGACATTTTCAACAGGGTTGAGATTGAATATCTAATCTTAGGAAGAAACAAATATGTAGGTCACCAATAGGATTGACATTTGAGAGCATTAGGCAACATGGACATGGATGTTGTTAGTAATCCATGTTCACTTTCCATTTAGACTTTGGTACAATCCTAAGTGGGACCTTTGCATTTTGTTTCCAGAATATTACTGTGATAAAATGTGTATGTAGATCAGATGACATGATTATTTCTTCCACCATTTCTAGGAGCAGTATTTTGAAGACGTATAAATTAGCATTGGGGGTAAAAAGAGGTGTACCCTGTTTCTATGAATATACAGATAATGCATGAATAGACCTTAATTTCAATAAATAATATAACTTGTTCCACTTTAAGTAATGGATTGAATTGATATCTGAAAATATATAAGAAATCTTATATTGATATGCAATCATTCATGACAACCAGTTATACACCTAATGTTAATATTAGGTTACGGTTTATCATGAAGTTTGTGTGAGTTTTGCTTCAAAAGTGATTATGGAAATCGAAAATAATGTGTTTGGAAAGAAGTATCATGAAAAGGCCAGTCAAGGAACACCGAGGAATTCATGAGTTCTGAAGAAGGAAGTGATTGAAATTGAAAAAAATGACGATAAATTTGCTTACTTGTGGATGAAATATTATAATATGATGTGAATAAACTGAAGAAATAGTAATGTACCAGTGTTGAATAAAAATGAACATCAAAATACACATCATGTCCCACAGGAATCTACTCGCATTGATGTTAAACTGTGTCAGTTACTGTAGAAATATTAGGATTTCTTTGCACCATTCACCAAAGTTAGTTTTCTTTTTTTTAAATTTTTATTTATGCTTGTTCAAAACATTACATAGTTCTTGATATATCATATTCCACACTGTGTTTCAAGTAGGTAATGAACTCCCATTTTTACCCCGTAAACAGATTGCAGAATCACATCAGTTACACATCCATTGATTTACATATTGCCATACTAGTGTCTGTCGTATTCTGCTGCCTTTCCTAACCTCTACTATCCCCCTCCCCTTACCTCCCCTCCACTCTTCTCTCTCTACCTCTTTACTGTAATTCATTTCTCCCCCTTGTATAATTTTTTCCTTTCCCTCACCTCCTCTTGTATGTAATTTATATAACCCTGAGGGTCTCCTTTTATTTCCATGCAATTTCCCTTCTCTCTCCCTTTCCCTTCCTCCTCTCATCCCTGTTTAATGTTAATTTTCTTCTAATTCTATTCGTCCCTACTCTGTTCTTAGTTACTCTCTTTATATCAATAAAGACATTTGGCATTTGGTTTTACGGATTGGCTAGCTTCACTTAGCATAATCTGCTCTAATGCCATCCATTTCTCTGCAAGTTATATCATTTTGTCATTTTTTAATGCAGAGTAATATTCCATTGTGTATAAATGCCACATTTTTTATCCATTCATCTATGGAAGTGCATCTAGGTTGGTTCCACAGTCTTGCTATTGTAAATTGTGCTGCTATGAACATCAATGTATCAGTGTCCCTGTAGCATTTTTTTTAGGTCTTTAGGGAATAGACTGAGAAGGGGAATACCTTGGTCAAATGGTGGTTCCATTCCCAGTTCTACAAGAAATCTCCATACTGCTTTCCAATTTGGCTGCACCAATTTGCAGTCCCACCAGCAATGTACAAGTTTACCCTTTTCTCCACATCCTCACCAGCACTTGTTGTTGTTTGAGTTCATAATAAATATCTGGAATGGAAAATGCTCAGGAGTTCACAACCTTGAAGGTGGTAGAGGAGTTTCCAAAAGTAAGGGACAGGGTAAATACCACAAACATGGAGCTGTGTCGGCCTTAAGACTTCTTGAGAAAATGCCTCTGAGGTTGGGCACTTGAAATATATGTTGTTGTCAGGAGCTTTAGCTTCCTTTGTAGTGAGACCATCAAAGCTGAGTCTGCATCTATGTGACCTGAAGAACATGGTTTTTTATTTTCCTATAAACACGAGGCAGCAGTGCTGAATTCTCTCTTTGTAGGCAAACTGGGGCTACTGGGGTCTATGTGTCTCCCCGTGTGGACTGTGAAGCCATTTGATCATCCTTCACATTTCGTCATGTTATTTGATGCTGCACTGAAAGTTTGGTATTTACTTTACGAAATAAAGGAGTTTAACTGCGATACAGTGCTGCAGGGAGTTCTGTCACATGTTGTGGTCAGGATCGGCAGGAGAATGTACCAAGCAGGCTTCTATCACACAGAGTTGCCCCCTTGACCATAGCAATATGATTCTGAACATTGCCCTGAAACCTCTCCATTCAACAAGATGCCTTTACATCCAAAGGTCTGCTAGCTGCACATGTCAGTCACAAACCATTTCTAAGCCAATGGCAGATCCACGTGGCCGCACCACAGATGTTTTTTTCACACACCTACACTCTACTGCTCTTGGCCCACTACTCAGCAGGCTCCAACTTACTGGCATCTCTTTTCTACACCATTATCATGAAACTCAGTCAAACCAGACACTGTCTTGTATACTCATGATAAGCACCAGGACATCAAATGGATTTCCAGTGCCAGCTGGTCATGGAAATTTCAAATATTTCATGGTATTTTCTAGCCATTTTTCAAGGATGAAGTTGGAGGTACTGTGGGTTTCAATTCATTCAGGAACCATTAAATGTTGAGGAAGCTCATTTCAATGGAAGCTCTAGAGAACTCTCACAGGCAAGTCCTCCGAAAGAGTGGCCCAATGTCACATAAAGCCAGCCACATTGAGGTCTACAATGTGAGGTCCATGTGTGTTTTGACTCTCAACTATTGCTTCCAAGTTTTTCAGAATATAATCAAGTGATATCCTCGCTGAGATTCCCAGTGCTCTGTGGAAAGCCACCCTGGGCCTAGATCTCAGTTTCCAAGGGTGACTCTCATGTGTGGCCTCCGAAAATCCCAACACAATTCATGGCAATACTTCTCTAAGGTCAGTTCCAGAACTCAGTCTCCAAGGGGAATCCCACAAGAGTTGAAACCCAGGTGGACACAGTCATCTTTTCCAACTGCCACACAAATGACCACAATTGAAACCAAAACACTCCCACATGGCCCTCATGTTTTTCCATATAGACACTCATCATAACCTTTCACTGGAGGTTTCCATGAGGGGCGCAGACCAAGACACCGTCCAAAATAAGCTCCCTTGCCCCTAATTTGCCGAAAGTCAGGGTGGCCTACACACCCTTCCTGTGAACCAGAACTGATCAAATAGGGATGTAGTTAATACTGTTCTGCTTTTCCAATTTGAGGCCTACTGACTGTCAGGTATAGATTCTTTATGTGATTTGGAGTCATCAGCAAACCCAAGCACTTCTGCAGGGGTTCAAAGAACTCATTTGAACTAAAGGATCCTGATTCTTACTTGATGAAGGTCAGGAATCTAATAGAGGAAGGCAAGAGACTCATTTGCCATTTCTGTTTTGAGTGCACACATGGAATCTATCTTTAGATGCATCAGGTGCTGAGAATCTAAGCCACAACCTCACACAGAACCAAGAGGCTGATTCAGACACATCTTTTTACAAAGCAATTAAGCAAAGAGCAACAGGTGATGCCCATTCATTTTCATTTGAAAACTGTTTTCTTCAGGCTTCACAAAAGGGTGGCCAGAGGCAAAAACCTTCCTGACATTTAGGGCAACAGAAAAACAGGTAAGCAAAAGACCCAAAGCAGGGTTTCTCCACTGAGACTTTCCTGGTCACACTGATATCTGAGTTTTCTGAGATGCTCCCCATTCACTTTAGCTATCAAGTACATGGTCATGTCACAGAGCTTGGAGGTTGTATATATCTTGGACACAAAACCATGAGCCTATTCTGGAGAGTGGCCAGAATTCAGGAAGAAAACAGGATCTTAGGAAGATAGTAGGTTTTGCCCATCCAGAAGGCAAGCCGTGGTCCATTCATCAATTGGGCAGGATGAATGCCAGGAAGCTTTCTACTAGACAGGACACATCCATTAATTCATTCTCTTTTCTAATGTCTACAACCACAGACACAGTGGGATACACAGACATAGAAACACTCACATGTCAAACGACTTACTAGAAACAGTGCAATCCAAACCAAACAAACCGCATTTTCTACCTATTCTCAGAACATGTGACAAAACCACAAAACCACAACCACTCCCACAAAGGCACCTCCTTCCCCCAAGTAGGTCTGTGAGTATCCAGAGTGTCCTCTGACTGGTGGGCCATACAATGTTCTCCCGAAATGTCCTGTCCTGACTCAGATCTGGTCTCCTTGGCCAACTCTGTGAAGTTGTCAGGAGCCAGCGGTGAGCCACTACCTGCTTTCTCAGAAAAGGTCCCTCTTCAGAGCTCTCCTGGCCTTTGGCTATCCTCACATAGGTAGGTACCAAGAAAGACTGACCCTGTCCTTGGTAAAACCGAACAAGTGAGCCCACTGGGACTGGGACTGGGACTGGCTCTGGGTGCCTGTCTTCATGGATCCCAAGTTCAGAGAATTCCTTCACCAAGGAAGTGATGTAGGTCACTTCCTTCAGGAACTGAATCAGGTTACTGCCTTGGCAACCAATTTGTCCTAACAGTTGCTTCCAAGAGTCCAATGAGTTGGAGGCTGCCCCTACTTCCAGTGAAACTTTCACAATTTTGCATGGTATATCAACCATAGGCACCCAAAAAAAGCTCTCCAGATAGGCGTGGTTTGGTCCATCTTCTATACATTAAGAAAAGAAATGTTGATTCAGACACATCCCTTCATGCTAACCAGGTTGTTTGTCATGGAAGATGACTTTTGCTCTCTGACGTCATTCATAGCTGCCTACATTTAATCCTGGGATCATTTCTTTAATGACCTTGGAGGTTCTCAGCAAGTGGAAGATCCCCTAATTTCTGTATTGAAAGACCAACTCTGTCCCTGCTCTTCAGTAAAGTTAGATTGAGAGAACAGTGTATGTTCAGGGTTAATAACATGTTCCATTTGGGTTAGGAATCATTCTGCGGGATGAATTATGGTATTGGGAACGTGCGATATTTATAATAATATAAGTGAATTATAAGTATGAAAACAGACATCTAGGTAATATTTGAAGCCCAGAATTGCATTGGACCCTTAGCTGGGATTCTTAGCTTTGAATTATATTCTGCACAGATGTCTCAGATAAATCGATATACAATGGCATAATTACTTGTACCTTGGTTTATTGAATGTTGAAGAGAACATCCAGTCAAAAAGGGATAATTTGTAGGATTAGTAAGATAGTTGGTAGGTTTTGAAAGAAGAGTGAGTATAGGATTTGGATAAAAAGATCTTTAGCTGTAGGGTTTCGGATAGAGTGAATGTAATTGTCAGCACATGTGGAGAGTCTGTCAAAAGGATGAACTGGGGAAAAAAGTAGGAATGCAGATATCAATTGACATTAGGATATCAGGCAAAGTATAAAGTGAGTGATAGAATTATACATTTTCAACAGGCTTGAGTTTGAATATATAATCTTAGGAAGAAACAAACATGTAGTCACCAATAGGATGAACTTTTGAGAGCATTAGGCAACATGGACATGGATGTTTTCCGTAATCCATGCTCACTTTTCATTTAGGCTTTGGTACAAACATAAGTTTGACCTCTTCTTTCTGTGTGCAGAATACTACTGTGGTAAAATGTATATGTAGATCAGGTGACATGAGTATTTCTTCCACCATTTCTGGGAGCAATATTTTGAAGACGTATAAATTATTTTTGGAGGTAAAAATGGTGTACACTGTGTCTATAATTATAGAAATAATGCATGAATAGACCATACTGTAAATAAATATTATAACTGGTTCTAACTTTAAATAATGGATTGAATTGATATCTGAAAATATACAGAAAATCTTACATTGATATACAATCCTTCATTCCAACCAGTAATATATCTAATGGTTATATCAGCATTATGGTTTTTCATGAAGAATGTGTGAGTTTTGCTTCAAAAGTGATTATGGAAATCGGAAATAATGTGTTTGGAAAGAAGTCTCATGAAAAGACCAGTCAAGAAACCTGGAGGAATACATGTGTTTTGAAGCAGAAAGTGATTGAAAGTGAAACAAATGCCTATATATTTGTGAACTTGTGGATCAAATATATATCCTATGATGTGCATAAACTGAAGAAATAGTAATGTACCACTGTTACATAAAAATGAACGTCAAAATACACATCATGTCCTCTCCCACAGGAATCTACTTGCATTGATGTTAAACTGGGTCAGTTATTGTAGAAATATTAGGATAATGCCGCAGTCTTGCTGGGCACAATCAGGAGCCACTTGCCAAAAGAAACGAACTTTATTTTTAGAACCACACACGCCAAACAAAACAGCCTCTCAGGAAAAACCTTCAGAGCCCCAACTGCCACCACTGGCTTCCCAAAACCTCTCCCTCCCACATGAGCCTCTCTCCGCCTCCCACAATCCTCCTGCTCTTGAGGCCGATTGGGTGGGTCATGTGGGCAAAGTCAAAAAAAGTCCCCCAATGAGCAGTTTTGTGGTCTGAAAGGGCAGGGAAACAGCCCATTGAGCATCACCGCAGGGGAGCCAATCAGCTAGTTGTTGCTGGGGCCGCTGTGAGCCAATCATCAGCCGGCAGCTGGAAGTTTGCTGGCAGCAGGAATTTTGCTGGGGCCCCTTCGGCTGTGGCTCTCAACATCTTCCCCTCTCTGTTTAAACAACACGCATGTTCCTTAGGGACCGTGCCTGCCTTAGGTTGTCCAATAGTACATATGGTCTTTACCCGTTAAGTTGGTACCATTGCAATTGGATCTTACCCGTCACTGACTACCCGTCCAGTATAGAGCCACACCTGTGGAGAGGTCTTTGTACCAGCGGGGGTGGGTGAGGTTCTTTGCCTCACCTCTGTTGGCCCCCCCAAATTTTAGCTGGACGATCATGACACGCAGAAGGGAGGAAGATACACCAAGCCAATTGACGGCTCCTTTTGGAAAAATTGTACCACCGATGACATCATCAGCAAATATACCCCAACACTACGACAAGTCGCTGCACCAACAGATAGTTCACAATGCATTTAGGTGAGTTCACATGTGTCCAGGCAAGTTCTGCAAGCAGTACAGGGATGGCTATTGCAGAAGCTGTAGATTGGAATTATCTTTGATTTCACCTGCACTGGGATGAAGATAGGAACTCTGGCAATAATGTCTAAAGAAAAAAATTATGTAACATTCCAGAAGGCACTAAAACCAAAAAAAAAAAAAATATGTAACATTCCAGAAGGCACATCAAAAACCAAAATGGCCCAAAAAGCATTCATTGAGGATGAAGTCTCTCACCTTCCTCTGTAAGGTTCCTGACCTCCATAAAATGAGAATAGGGATTTATTGGGTCAAATGAGTTCTTCAAAACCCTGCAGAGGGTAGCCAATGGGTTATTGGGTTTTTTCATTACTCCAATTCACATCAAGAATCTATACTCCACAGACAGTAGGCCTCAAATTAGAGAAGCAGAGCAGTACTAAAGTCAGGGTTATTTGATCACTCCTGATTCACAGAATGGGTCTCCAGGCCACCTTGACTTTAGGCAAATGAGAGGAAAGGGAGATTATTTTGGACACTGTCTTGGGCTGTGCCCCTCAAGGAAACGTCAAGCCAGAGGTTATGATGAGCGTCTATATGGAAGAAGATGAGGGCCATTTGGGAGTTTTTTGGTTTTCCTTGTGGTCATTTATGTGGCAGTCGGAAGAGATGACTGGGTCCACCAGGGCTTGAACTCTGGTGTGATTCCCCTTAGAGACTGAGTTCTGGAACTTACCTCAGAGAAGTATTGCCATGATTTGTGTTGGGATTTTAGGTGGCCACCCATGAGAGTTGCCCGTTGAAACTGAGATCTAGGCCTGGGGTGGCTTTCCACAGAGCACTGGGAATCTCAGACAGAATATCATATGATATTATTTTGAAATACTTGCCAGACATAGTTGAGAGTCAAAACACACATGGACCTCACATTGTAGACCTCAATTGGCCTGGCTTCATGTGACTATTTGGCCACTCTTTGGAAAGCCTTGCCTGTGAGAGTTCTCCAGAACATTCCTTGAAATGAGCTTCCTCAACATTGAATAATTCCTGAAAGAATTGAAACAAATAATGCCTCCAACTTCATCCTTGTAAAATGGCTAGATAAATACCATGAAATTTTTGAAATTCGCATGATGAGGTGGCACTGGAGAACCTTTGATGTTCTGTTGCTCATCATTAGTGTACCAGACAGTGCCTTGATTGATTGGGTATAATGAAAGTGGTGTAGAACAGAGATGCCGGTTAGATGGAGACTGCGGAGTATTTGGCCCAGAACTGTGGTGTGCAGGTGTGTGATAAAATATTTATGGTGGTGCCATGTGGATCTGCCATTGATTTCCAAATGGCTTTTAGCTGACATGGTGCACCCAGCAGACCCTTATATGCAAAGGCATCTTGTTATATGGAGAGGTTTCAGGGCAATGTTCAGAATCAGGTTGCTATGGTCAAGGGGGCAAGCTATGTGGGATAGAAGCCGGATTGGTGCGTTCTCCTGGAGACTCTGACCCACCACATGTCACAGAACTCCCTCCAACACTATGTCCCAGTTGAACTCCTTGTATTTCTTGAAGCAAATACCAAACTCCCAGTTCAGCACCAAGAAACACCATGAAAATTGAAGGATGACTAAATGGCTTCATAGTCCACACAGTTAGACACTTTGGCCCAGTGGCCTCTGTTTACCTACAAAGAGAAAAATCAGCACTGCTGCCTCAGGTTCATTGGAAAATAAGAAACCATGTTCTCCAGGTCACATAGATTCAGACCCAGCTTTGATGGTTTCACTACAAATGAAGAAAAAGCTACTGACAACAACATATATTTCAAGTGCCACACCTCAGAGGCAGTTTCTCCAGAAGTCTTTTTTCCAGCAGACCTCCATGGTTGTGGAGTGTTTACCCAGTTCCTTACTTCTGGAAACTCCTCTACCTGCTCCCAGGTTGAGAACTCCTGAGAATTTTCCATTCCAGATATGTATTCACAGATTTTCTTACTCTTCTCCTCTAATTGTGTCTCACTTGGGGCAAAGATAATGTCAAGGCATTGTTCTAGGTGAGAGTGGGAAGATTATTGCGTAGCACATATTTGCATACACATTGGATACATTATCCTATTTTCCATTTGAAATACTGAATTCCCGACACTAACCCATACCCTACTAGACTCTGACTACTTATCCTAAAATGATGGAGAAAAAGAAACCTAACAGAATAGAAATACAGGCCTTTTGTAGGAGGCATGGTGTATACTTGGATTTTCCTTCTCCTTTATCAAGGATATGTGTTATGAATCTAGTCAACTTTTCATTGTAAAATTTCTCCATGAGTTTTCAAAGTTAACACATATGTAAATTCCTGTCTCCTTTTCTCTGTAGCCTCTTTAGAACATGTATATTTTTATGCATATATAGACTCCTACCTGGTAACACACGTACATTCTTGTGAGCTCACTGACTTTGGAATATACAAATTATGAGAATAGATAACTTCCCCTAAATACTGATGGAACTGAAAATTCAACCTATGGGTGAGCTTCCTAGTGAACAACATCATACATAAATCCATGTTCAGTAAAATGAATATTTTTAGATATGTGGATGATATATATTTCATGATAAATTTTGATTGGCATATATATTGCTACATTTTATTGTTGTGTGTGTGTGTATATGTATATATATGTATATATATGTATATATATATATATATTTATATATATGTATGTGTATATATATATATATATATATATATATATATATATATATTCACGAGATTTTCCAGATTTTCCAAAACATGAAATAAATGTGTCTTATTATACACTCCCTAAATTCATTCAAGTTCATGTATGTGGATTTAAAATCAACATTTTACATGATTATCATCAGTCTGGCTGGGCACAATTCAGGAGCCAACTGTCAAAAGAAACGAACTTTATTTTTAGAACCACACAAACCAAACAAAACAGCTTCTCAGGAAAAACCCTCAGAGCCCAACTGCCACCACAGTCTTCCCACAAGCCTCTCCCTCAACCACAAGCCTCCTCCTTTTGAGGCCGATTGGCTGGGTCACATGGGCGGAGCCAAAAAAGTCCACCAATGAGCAGCTCCGTTGTCTGAAAGGGCAAGGAAACATCCCATTGAGCATCACCACAGAGGAGCCAATCAGCTAGATGTTGCTGGGGCCTCTGTGAGCCAATCATCCACTGGCAGTCTGAATGGGCGGGGAAACAGCTCAATGAGCATCTGCAGTGAGCATCACCACAGAGGAGCCAATGAGCTAGATGTTGCTGGGGCCGCTGTGAGCCAATCATCAGCCGGCAGCTGGAAGTTTGCTGGCAGTTGGAGGTTTCCTGGGGCCCCTTTGGCTGTGGCTCTCAACATCTCCCCCTCTCTGTTTAAACAACAAGCATGTGGCTTAGGGACCATGCCTGCCTTTGGTTGTTCAAAACTACATATGGTCCTTACTGGAGAACCTTGGCTGTGGCTATCAACAGGATTTGTATGTACCATTCACTGAAGTTAGTTTTCAGTACTAGGAAACAAATATGTATTTCAGGTGGATAAATATTTCTGCGAAAAATCTTGTGAAAAGTTGATTTTAAATCCACATACTTGAACATAAATGAATTTAGGGAGTGTAAATAAGATACATATATTTCATATTTTGAAAAATCTGGAGAGTGTGTGGGTGTGTGTGTGTACACACACACACACACACACAGATATTAAAATGAAGCAACATATATGCAAATCGAAATTCACCATGAAATATACATCAATCACAGATCCAAAAATATTCAATTTTCTTAACAGGGATTTATGTATAATGTTGTTCTACTAGGAAGCTCACCCATTATTTGAATTTTTAGTTCCAACAGCGTTTAGGAGGAGTGATGTCTTCTCACAAATTGTATCTCCCAAGTCAGTCACCTCACAAGAATGTAGGTGTGACACCAGGTAGGATTTGATATGTGCATATAAAAATACATTGCTGAATAGGCTACAGACAAAGGGAGACAGGAATTCACATATTTGTTAACTTTAAAAACACATGGAGATCTATTTCAATTAAAAATAGACTGGATTTATAACACCTAACATTTATCATGAAAAAGGCAATATCAACTATACACCATGCCTCGTCTGAACTGCTTGTATTTCAATTCTGTTTGTGTTACTTTTCTGCATCATATTAGAATTAGTAGTCAGAGTCTAGTAGGGTATGGGTTCGTGTCAGGGATTCAGTATTTCGAATGGAAAATTGGAAAATGAATCCAATGTGTATGCAAATATGTGCTACACACAAAAAATTCCCACTCTCATTCAGAACAATGGCCTGAAATAACCACGCCCCATGTAAGAAACAATTAGAGGAGAAGAGTTAGAAAATCTGTGAATACATACGTAGAATGGAAAATGCTCAGTAGTTCACAACCTTTGAGGTGGAAAAGACGTTTCCAAACCTTAGGGACAGGGTAAAACTCCACAAACATGGAACTCTGCTGGCCTAAACACTTCTGGAGATACTGACAATGAGGTTGGGTACTTGAAATATATGTTGTTGTCAGAACCTTTAGCTTCCTTTGTAGTGAGACCATCAAACTTGGGTCTGCATTTTTGTGACCTGGAGGACATGAATTCTTATTGTCCAATGAACATGAGGCAGCAGTGCTGAATTCACTCTTTGTAGCTAAACTGTGGCCACTGGGGGATAAGTGTCTCCCCGTCTGGAATTTGAAATCATTTGGTCATGCTCCACTTTTCGTGGTGTTTCTTGCTGCTGCAGTGGGTGTTTTGTATTTGGTTCATGACATACAAAGAGTTAAACTGGGACACAATGCTGGAGGGAGTCCTGTAACGTATGGTGTGTCAAGGTCTGCAGGAGAATGCACCAACCAGGCTTCTATCCCCCATTGCTTGCCCTCTTTACCATAGGAACTTGATTCTGAATATTGCCCTGAAAACTCTCCATGTAACATGATGCCTTTACATACAAAGTTCTGCTAGCTGCACCATGTCAGTCACAAGCCATTTGAAAGCCAATGTAAGATCCACATGACCCCACCACAGATGTATTGTCACACACCTGCACACAACTGCTCTAGGCCCACTACTCAGCAGGCTCCAACTTACTGGCATCTCTGTTCTACACCATTTTCATGAAACACAGTCAATGAAGGCATTTTCTGGTACACTCATGATCAGCAACAGGACATCCAAAGGTTCTCCAGTGCCACCTGGTCATGGGAATTTCAAAATTTGGTGGTAGTTATCTAGCCATTTTTGAAGGATGAAGTTGGATGCACTGTGGGTTTAAATTCATTCAGGAGCCATTAAATATTGAGTAAGCTCATTTCGATGAAAGCTCTGGAGAACTCTCACAGGAAAGGCTTCCCAAAGAGTGGCCCAAGGTCACATGAAGCCAGGCCCATTGAGGTCTACAATGTGAGGTCCATGTGTGTTTTGACTCTCAACTATGGCTGTCAAGTCTTTCAAAATAAAATCATGTGATATCCTTGCTGAGATTCTCAGTGCTCTGTGGAAAGGAACCCTGGGCTTAGATCTCAGTTTCCAAGGGTGACTCTCATGCATGGCCTGCTAAAATCCCAACACAATTCATGGCAATACTTCTCTGAGGTCAGTTCCAGAACTCAGTCTCTATGGTAAATCACACCTGAGTTCAATCCCAGGTGGACCCAGTCATCTCTTCCAAACGCCACACAAATGACCACAATTAAAACCAAAACACTCCCACATGGCCCTCATCTTCTTCCATATAGACACACATCATAACCACTGGCTGGTGGTTTTCATGAGTTGCGCAGCCTAAGACAGTATCCAAAATAAGCTCCCTTGCCCCTCATTTGCCTAAAGTCATGGTGGCCTGGACACCCTTCCGGTGAACCATGAGTGATCAAAAAGGCTTGCTGTTAATACTGCTTCGATTTTCCAATTTTAGGCCTACTGACTCTTCGGTTTAGATTCTTAATGTTAAATGGAGTCATGAGAAAAACCAAGCACCTCTGGGCTAGCCTCTTCAGGGCTTTGAAAAACTCATTTGACCAAAAAGATCTTGATTCTCACTTGATGGAGGTCAGGATCCTTAGAAGAATTCGAGAGACTTCATCCACAATGACTGCTCTTTTGGCCATTTTGGTTTTGGATACACAAGAGATCTTTCTTTAGATCCCTCAGGTTCTGAGAATCTAGGCCACAGCCTCACAGGGGGCCAAGAGCCTGAATCAGACACATCCCATTCCAAAGCAATTAAGCAAAGAGCCACAGGTGATGCCCATTTATTTCCATTTGAAAACTGTTTTCTTCATGCTTCACAAAGGGGTGGCCTGAGGCAAAGATGTCCCTGACATTCAGTGCAACAGAACAATAGGTAAGCAAAATTCCCAAAGCAGGGTTTCTCCACTGAGACTTTCCTGGTCACACTGATATCTGAGTTTTCTGAGATGCTCACCATTCCCTTCAGCTATGTAGTACATGGCCATGTCACAGAGCTTGGAGGTGGTACATATTTTGGACACAAAACCATCAGTCTATTCTGGAGAGTGCCCACAATTCAGGAAGAAAACAGAAACTTAGAAAGATAGTAGGTGTTGCCCATCTATAAGACAAGCCACAGTCCATTCATAAATCGGGCAGGATGAATGCTGAGAAGATTTCAACTAGACAGGACTCATCCATTGATGCATTTTCTTTTCTAATGTCTACAACCAGGGGCACAGTGGGATACACTGATATCCAAACACATGCCTTGTCAAACGACTTACTACAAACAGGTCCCGCCAAAACAAACAAACCGCCATTCCTACCTATTCGCAGAACATGAGACAAATTCACAAATCCCCACCCACACCCACAAAGACACCTCCTTCCCCCAAGTAGGTCTGTGACTATCTGGAGTTTCCACTGACTCGTGGGCCATAGTATGTTCCAAATAAATGGCCTTCCTGTCTCAGACCTGCTTTTGTTGTGCAACTCTGTGAATTTGTCAGGAGCCAGCAGTGTGCCACTACCTGCTTTCTCAGGAAAACCCTATTCAGAGCTTTCCTGCGTTTTGGACATCCTCACATCAGTAGGTACCAAAAATGAATGTCTGTGTCCTTGGTAAATCCAAACAAGGAGACCACTGGAACTGGGACTGGACTGGCGATGGGTTCCTGTCTTCCTGGATCCCAAGTTCAGAGAGTTCCAACACCAAAGAAGTGATGTGAGGTCACTTCCTTCAGGAACTGAATCAGATCACTGCCTTGGCAACCTCTTTGTCCTAACAGTTGCTTCCAAGGCTACCATGAGAAAGAGGCTGCCCCTACTTCCTGTGACACTTTCACAAGTTAGAATGCTATATCAACCATAGGCACCCGGGAGCAGCTCTCCACACAGGCCTGGTTTGGTCCATCTTCTCTACATTAAAAAGAGAAAGGCTGATTCAGAAACAACCCTTCATTCTGACCATGTTGTTTGCCAGGGAAGATGACTTTTGCTCTCTAGGTCCTTCATAGCTGCCTACATCTTCTCCAGTGATCATTTCTGCATGGAATTTTGTGGTTCTCAGCAGGTGGAAGATCCCCTACATTCCTATATTTTAAGACCAACTTTGTCCCTGCTCCTCTGTAAAGTTAGATTGAGGGAACAGTGTATGGTTAGGGTTAATAACATGTTCGATTTGGGTTAGAAATTATTCTGCTGGATGAATAATTGTACAAGAATAATGAGGTGAAATGTATGTAGGAAAACAGAAATCTAAGTAAAATTTGAAGCCCAGAGGGGATTGGGCTTCAAGGGATTGTGATACTTAGCATTGCGATCAAGGGATTGTGATACTTAGCATTGAATTATGTTCTGCAGAGATGTCTCAGAGAGATTGATATACAATGGCATAAGACCCTGTACCTTGGATTATTGAATGTAGAAGAGAACATCCAGTCAGAAAGCGTTAATAGGTAGGATTAGGAAGATAGTCAGTAGGTTTAGGAGGAAGAGTGATTATAGGATTTGGAACAAAAGTTTCTTAGCAATAGGGTTTCGATTAGAGTGTGAATGGAAATGTCAGCACATGTGAAGAGTCAGTCACAATGATGAACTGGGGAAAATATGTAGGAAAGCAATCAATAGAGACATTATGAAATCAGGAAAAGTATAAAGTGAGAGAAAGGATTAGATGTTTTCAACAGGGTTGAATTTGAATATATAATCTTAGGAAGAAACAAATATATTGTCACAAATAGGATTGATTTTTGAGAGCATTAGGCAACTTGGACATGGATGTTTTTAGTAATCCATATTCACTTTACATTTAGGATTTGGTACAAACATAAGTGTGACCTTTTCTTTTTGTGTCCAAATATTACTGTGATAAAATGTATATGTAGATAAGGTGACATGAGTATTTCTTCCATCATTTCTGAGACCAATAATTTGAAGACGTATAAATTAGTATTGGGTTTACAAAGAGGTGTACCCTGTGTCTATGAATATAAAGAAAAAGCATGAATAGACTGTACAGTGAATAAATAATATAACTGGTTTCACTTTAAATCATGGATTGAATTGATATCTGAAAATATATAAGAAATATTATATTGATACAAAATCATTCATTCCAACCAGTTATACATCTAATGGTAATATTGGGGTTATGGATTATCATGAAGGGTGTGTGAGTTTTGCTTCAAAAGTGATTATGGAAATCGAAAATAATGTATTTGGAAAGAAGTCTCATGAGAAGACCAGTCAAGAAACATGGAGGAATACATGTGTTTCGAAGCAGAAAATGATTGAAAGTGAAACAAATGCCTATAATTTTGTAACTTGTGGATGAAATATATATCTTATAATGTGCATAAACTGAAGAAATAGTAAAATACCAGTGGTGAATAAGAATGAACATAAAAATACACATCATGTCCCATAGGAATCTACTTGCATTAATGAGAAACTGGGTCAATTATTGTAGAAATATTAGGATTTGTATTCATGATTCACTGAAGTTAATTTTCAGTAATAGGAAACAAATGGTATTTCAGGTGGTTGAATATTTCCGAGAATAATCTTGTGAAATGTTGACTATAAATCCTCATACATGAACTAGAATGAAATTAAGGAGTGTATAATAAGACACATATATTTAATATTTTAAAACATCTGGAGTGTGTATACACACACACACACACACACACATTAAAAAGTAGTAGTATATATGCCAATCGAAATTCATCATGAAATATATATCATCCACAGATCGAAAAATATTCATTTTCCTGAACATGGAATTATGTATAATATTGTTCAACTAGGAAGCTCACACAGAGGATGAATTTTCAGATCCCACAGTGTTTAGGAGGAGTGATCACTTCTCACAATTTGTATCTGCCAAGTCAGACACCTGACAAGAATGTACGTGTGATACCAGGTAGGATTCTATATATGCATATAAAAATAGATGTGCTGAATAGGCTACATAGAATGGGAGAGAGGAATTCACATGTTTGTTAACTTTAAAAACACATGGAGAACTATATCAATTACAAATTGACTAGATTTATAACACCAACACTTTGTCACGCAAAAGCCGTGTCCAACTATACACTATGCCTCCTCTGATATGCTTGTATTTCTATTCTGTTTGAGTTATTTTTCTCCATCATATTAGGATTAGTAGTCAGAGTATAGTAGGTTATGGGTTAGTGTCAGGGATTCAGTATTTCAAGTAGAAAATAGGAAAATGAATCTAATAAGCATGAAAATATGTGCTACAAAAAATATTCCCACTCTCATCCAGAAGAATGCCTTGAAATTATCTTCGCCCATAGTATGACACAATTAGAGGAGAAGAGTTAGAAAATATGTGACTACATATCTGGACTGGAAAATGCTCAGCATTACACAACTATGGAGGTGGTAGAACAGTTTCCAAAAGTAAAGGACAGTGTAAACCCTCCACAAACATGGAGTTATGCTGGCCTAAAGACTTCTTGAGAAACTGCCTCTGAGTTTGGGTAGTTGAAATATATGTTGTTGTCAGGAGCTTAACTTCCTTTGTAGTGAGACCATCAAAGTTTGGTCTGCATCTATGTGACCTGGAGGACATGGTTTCTTATTTTCCAATGAACATGAGGCTGCAGTGCTGAATTCACTCTTTGTAGCTAAACTGTGGTCACTGGGGGCTAAGTGTCTCCCCATGTGGACTTTGAAGCCATTTGGTCATCCTCCACTTTTCCTGGTGTTTCTTGCTGCTGCACTGGGTGTTTTGTATTTGCTTCACGACATACAAGGAATTCAACTGGGAAACAGTGCTGGAGGGAGTCCTGTAACATGTGGTGGGTCAGGGTCTGCAGGAGAATGCCCCAACTTGGCTTCTATCCCACATTGCTTGCCCCCTTGACCATACCAACCTGATTCTGAACATTGCCCTGAAACCTCTCCATATTACAAGATGCCATTTCATATAATGGTCTGATGGCTGCACGAAGTCAGTCACAAGCAATTTGGAAGCCAATGTAATATCCACATGGCCACACCACAGATGTATTATCACACACCTGCACACCACTGCTCTAGGCCCACTACTCAGCACGCTCTAACTTACTGGCATCTCTGTTCTACACCATTTTCAAGAAACCCAGTAAATCAAAGCACTGTCTGGTACACTCATGATCAGCAATGGGACATCCAATGGTTATCCAGTGCCACCTGGTCATTGGGAATTTCAAAAATTTTATGATATTTATCTATCCATTTTTCAAGAATGAAGTTGAAGGCACTTTGGGGTTTCCATTCATCCCAGAACCATTAAATGGTGAGGAAGCTCATTTCAATGAAAGCTCTGAGGAACTCTCACAGGCAAGGCTTCTCAGAGTGTGCCCAAAAGGTCACATGAAGCCAGGCCCTTTAAGGTCTATAATGTGAGGTCCTTGTGTGTTTTGACTCTTAACTGTGGTTGCCAAGTTTTTCAGAATAAAATCATGTGATATCCTTGCTGAGATTCTCAGTGCTCTGTTGAAAGCTTTCCTGGGCCTAGATCTCAGGTTTCAAGGGCGACTCTTATGCATGGCCTCCTACAATCCCAACACAACTCATGGCAATACTTCTCTGAGGTCAGTTTCAGAACTCAGTTTCTAAGTGGAATCACACCAGAGTTCAAGCCCATGTGGACCCAGTCATCTATTCCAGGAACCAAACAGAAGAAGGCAAGAGACTTCATCCACAATGACAGATTTTTTGCCATTTTGGTTTGGATGCACACATGGGATCTTCTTTAGATCTATCAGGAGCTGAGAATTTTAGCCACAGCCTCAAACAGGGCCTAGTGTCTGATTAAGACACATCCCTTTCCAGAGCAATTAAGCAAAGAGCCACAGGTGATGCCCATTCATTTCCATTTGAAAACTATTTCTTCAGGCTTCACAAAGGGGTGGCCTGAGGCAAAGACCTTCCTGACATTCAAGGCAACAGAAACATAGATAAGCAAATGGAGCCAAGCAGGGTTTCTCCACTGAGACTTTACTGGTCACACTGGTATCTGAGTTTTCTGAGATGTTCCCATTCCCTTCAGCTATCAAGGACATGGCCATGTCACAGAGTTTGGAGGTGGTACATATCTTGAACAATAAACCATGATACTATTCTGGAGAGTGGCCAGAATTCAGGAAGAAAACAGCAACTTAGGAAGTTAGTAGGTGTTTCCCATCCATAAGGCAAGCAACAGTCCATTAATCAATTGTGCAGGATGAATGCTGTGAATCTTTCTACTAGACAGGACACCTCCATTGATGCATTCTCGTTTCTAATGTCTAAAACCACGGACACAGTGGCTACACAGACATAGAAACACTCGCCTTGTCTAAAGACTTACTAGAAAAAGTCGACTCCAAACCAAACCAACCACCTTTCCTACCTATTCTCAGAACATGAAACAAAACCACAAACTCACACCCACAACCAAAAAGGCACCTCCTTCCCAAAAATAGGTCTTTAACTATCTGGAGTGTCCTCTGACTGGTGGGCCATACTATGTTTCACTCGAAATGGCCTGTCTGGTCTCAGATCTTGTCTCCTTGGCCAACTCTGTTATTCTGGGAGGAGCCAGTGGTTAGCCACAACCTGCTGTCTCAAGAAAGGCCCCTCTTCAGAGCTCTACTGGCATTTGGCCATCCTCACATCAGTAGGTACCAAGAAGGTCTGACTCTGTACTTGGTAAATCCAAACAAGTGAGCCCACTGGGACTGGGACTGGGACTGGCTCTTGGTGCCTGGCTTCTTGCATCCCAATTTCAGAGAGTTCCATCACCAAGAAAATGTGGTATGTCACTTTCTTTGGAACTGAATGAGGCCACTGCCTTGGCAACAACTTTGTCCTAACACTTGCTTACAATGGTCCCATGAGTTGGAGGGTGCCCCTACTTCCTGTGACAATTTGACTAGTTAGAATGGTATATCAAAATAGACACCATGGAACAGCTCTCCACGAAGGCCTGGTTAGGTCCATCTTCTCTACATTAAGAAGAGAGAGTCTGATGCATACACATCCCTTCGTCCTGTGCAGGTTGTTTGCCATGGAAGATGGCTTTTGCTCATTCAGGTCCTTCATAGCTGCCTACATCTTCTCCAGGGATAATTTCTACATCGAACTTTGAGGTTCTCAGCAGTTGGAAGATCACCTACATCCCTTATTGAAAGAATAGCCCTGTCCCTGCTCTTTTGTAATGTTAGATTGAGGCAACAGTGTATGGTTAGGGTTAATAACAGGTTCGATTTGGGTTAGGAATCATTCTGCAGGATGAATAATGGTATTGGGAACCTGCAATATATAGAAATATAGTGGTTAAATATAAGTATGGAAACAGAAATCTAGGTAAGATTTGAAGCTCAGAAGTGCATTGGGCAATAGATTGGGACACGTAGCTTTGAATTACGTTCTGCATACATATTTCAGAAAAATCGATATACAATGGCATAGGACCTTGTACCTCGGATGATTGAATGTAGTAGAGTACATCCACTCAAAAAGGGATAGTCGATAGGATCAGGAAGATAGTCAGTATGTTTCGGAAGAAGATAGAGTATAGGATTTGGACCAAAGTTCATTAGCAATAGGGTTTTGGTTAGAGAGTGAATGTCAATGTCATCACATGTGAAGGGTCAGTCACAATGTTGAACTGGGAAAAATATGTAGGAAAGTAGATATCAATAGAGACATTAGAAAATCAGGCAAAGTATAAAGTGAGTGAAAAAACTAGACATTTCCAACAGTTTTGAGGTTGAATATATAATCTTAGGAAGAAACAAAAATGTGGTCACCAATAGGATTGACATTTGAGAGCATTAGGCAACCTGGATATGGATGTTTTTAGTAATCCATCTTCAGTTTCCATTTAGGCTTTGGTACAATCATACGTGTGACTTTTGCATTTTGTGTCCAGAATATTACTGTGGTAACATGCATATGTAGATCAGGTGACATGAGTATTTCTTCCACCATTTCTGGGAGCAATATTTACAAAAAGAATAAATTAGTATTGGGCATACTAAGAGGTGTACCCTGTGTCTATGAATATAGAGATAATGCATGAATAGACCATATAGTGAATAAATAATATAACTGGTTCTACTTAAAATAATGGATTAAACTGATATCAGAATATATATAAGAAATACTATATTGATATGAAATCATTCCTTCCAACCAGTTATACATCTAATGGTGATATTATAGTTATGGTTTATCATGAAGTGAGTGTCAGTTTTGCTTCAAAAGTGATAAAGGAAATCAAAAATAATGTATTTGGAAAGAAGTCTCATGATAAGACCAGTCAAGAAACCTGGAAGAATCCATGTGTTCTGAAGCAGGAAGTGATTGAAAGTGAAACAAATGCCTATAAGTTTGCTAACTTGTGGATGAAATATGTATCCTATGATGTGCATAAATTGAAGAAATAGTAATGTACCAGTGTTGAATTAAAATAAATTTCAAAATACACATCATGTCACATAGGAATGTACTTGCATTGATGTTAAACTGGGTCAGTTACTGTAGAAGTATTAGTATTTGTATGCAACATTAACTGAAGTTAGTTTTTAGTACTGCAAACAATATGTATTTCAGGTGGATGAATATTTCTGAGAATGATCTTGTGAAAAGTTGATTATAAATCCATATACATGAACATGAATGAATTTAGTGAGTGTATATAAGACACATATATTTCATATTTTGAAAAATCTGGAGAGTGTATATATATATATATACAAAAAAAACACACACACAGACAATAAATTAGCAATCGAAATTTATCATGAAATATATATCTTCCACAGATGCAAAATTATTTCTTTTAGAACATGGATTTATGTATAATGTTGTTCTTCTAGGAAACACACCCCTAGGTTAAATTTTCAGTTCCAACAGAGTTTAACAGGAGTGATCATTTCTCACAAATTGTATTTGCCAAATTAGCCTCCTCACAAGAATGTAGGTGTGATACCAGGTAGTGTTCTATATGTGCATTTAAAAATACATGTGCTGAATAGGCTACAGAGAAAGGCAGAGAGGAATTCACATATTTGTTAACATTAAAAACACATGGAGAACTATTTCAATTAAAAATTGACTAGATTTATAACACCTACAATTAATCATGCAAAAAACAAGTCCAACTATACACCATGATTCCTCTGAACTGCTAGTATTCCTATTCTGTTTGTGTTATTTTTCTCCATCATATTAGGAGTAGTAGTCAGAGTTTATTAGGGTATGCGTTAGTGTCAGGGATTCAGTATTTCGAATGGAAAATTGGAAAATGACTCTAAAGGGTATGCAAATATGTGCTACACAAAAATGTTCACACTCTCATCCAGAAGATTGCCTTGGCATTACCTTAGTTCCAAGTAAGATACAATAAAGGAGAAAAGTTAGAAAATCTGTAAATACATATCAGGAATAAAAAATGCTCAGGATTTCACAAACTTGTAGGTGGTAGAGGAGTTTCCAAAAGTAAGGGACAGGGTAAACACTCCACAAACATTGAGCTCTGCTTGTGTAAAGACTTCTTGAGAAACTCTCTGAGGTTGGGCTCTTAAAATACATGTTGTTGTCAGGAGCTTTAGCTTCCTTTGTTGTGTGACCATCAAATCTGGGTGTGCAAATATGTGACCTGAAGGACATTGTTTCTAATTTTCCAATGAAAATGAGGCAGCAGTGCTGAATACTCTTTTTGTAGTTAAACTATGGCCACTGGGATGTAAGTGTCTCCCCGGGTTGACTGTGAAGCCATTTGGTCATGCTCCAATTTTCGTGGTGTTACTCCTTGGTGCACTGGGAGTTTGGTATTTGCTTCATGAAATACAAGGAGTTCAACTGGGACACAGTGCTGGAGGGAGTTCTGTCACGTGTGGAGGGACACGGTCTGCATGAGAATGCACCAACCAGGATTCTGTCCCACATAGGTTGCCCCTTTGTCCATAGCAACCTGATTCTGAACATTTCCCAGAAACCTATCCATATAACAAGATGCCTTTACATATAAGGGTCTGCTGGCTGTACCCTGTCAATCACAAGGCAATTGGAAGCCAATGGCAGATCCACATGCCCCAACACACATGTTTTTTCACACACCTTCACACCACTGCTCTAGGCCCACTAATGAACAGGCTCCAACTTACTGGCATTACTGTTCTACACAATTTTCATGAAACCCAGTCAGTCAAGGCACTGTCTGATACACTCATGATCAGCAACAGGACATCCAAAAGTTTTCCAGTGCCACCTGGTGTTGGGAATTTCAAAAATTTCATGGTATTTATCAAGCCATTTTTCGAGGATAAAGTTGGAGGCTCTGTGGGTTTCAATTCATTCAGGAACCATTAAATGTTGAAGAAGCTCATATCAATGAAAGATCTTGAGAACACTCACAGGCAAGGCTTCCCAAAGAGTGGCCAAAAGGTAACATGAAGTCAGGCCCATTGAGGTATACAATGTGAGGTCCATATGTGTTTTGACTCTCAAGTGTGGCTTTAAAGAATTTCAGAAAAAAATCATGTGATATCCAGGCTGAGATTCCCAGTGCTGTGGGCAAAGCCACCCTGCACCTAGATCTCCCTGCACCACAATTAATACCTGAGATGTTGGTTGCATGGCCTAGTAAAATCCAAACACAATTCATGACAATACTTCTCTTATGTCACTTCCAGAATTCAGTCTCTCAGGGGAATCATACCAGAGTTCAAGCCCAGGTGGACCCAGTCATCTGTTCCAAGCACCAAACAAATTACCACAATTCAAAACAAAATGCTCCCACATGCCCCTTATCTTATTTCATGTAGACACTCATCATAACATCTGGATGGAGGTTTCCATGAGGGGCACAGCACAAGACAGTGTCCAAAATAACCTTTCTTGCCCCTCATTTGCCTAAAGTCAGTGTGGCCTGGAAATCCTGACTGTGAACCAGGAGTGATCAAATACGCCTGCCGTTAATACTCCTTGGCTTCTCCAATTTGATGCCTACTGACTGTGGGGTTTAGAATCTTTATGTAAACTGGATTCATGAGAAAACCCAAGCACCTATGGGCTAAACTCTGCAGGGCTTTAAAGAACTCATTTGACCCAAAGGATCCCTATTTTCACTTGATGGATGTCAGGAATCTTAGAGAAGAAGGTGAGAGTCTTCATCCACAATAACTGCTCTTTTGGCCATTTTGGTTTTGGATGCACCCATGGGATCTTTCTTTAGATCCATCAGGTGCTGAAAATCTAAGCCACAGCCTCACACAGGGCCAAGAGGGTGATTCAGACACATCCCTTTCCAAAGCAATTAAGCAAAGAGCAAAACACACACAGACATTATAAAGTGGCAATATATATGCCAATTGAAATTCATGATGAAATATATATCGTCCACAGATCCAAAAATATTAATTTTACTGAACATGGATTTATGAATAATGTTGTTAAACTAGAAAGGTTACCCTTAGGTTGAATTTTAAGATCCAATAGCATTTAGGAGGAGTGATCTCTTGTCATAATTTGTATCTGCCATGTCAACCACCTCACAAGAATGTATATGTGATACCAGGTAGGATTCTATATGTTTATATAAAAATACATGTGATGAATAGGCTACAGAGAAAGGGATAGAGGAATTCACATATTTATTAACTTAAAAAACACAAGGAGAACTATTTCAATTAAAGATTAACTAGATTTATAACACCTACCCTACATAATGCAAAAGGAAAGTCCAACTATACACCATGCCTCTTCTGAACTGCTTGTATTTCTATTGTGTTTGTATGCACTGTGGGTTTCAAGAACCATTAAATGTTGAGGAAGCTCATTTGAATGAAACTCTGGAGAACTCTCATAGGCAAGGCTTCCCAAAGAGTGACCAAAAGGTTAGATATAGCCAGGCCCATTGAGGTCTACAATGTGAGGTCCATGTGTGTTTTGACTCTCAACTATGGCTACCAAGTCTTTAAGAATAAAATCATGGGATATCTTGGCTGAAATTCTCAGTGCTCTGTGGAAATCCACCCTCGTCCTTGATCTTAGTTTCCAAGGGCGACTCTCATGCTTGGCCTCCTAAAATATCACCACAATTCATGGCAATACTTCTCTGAGTTCAGTTCCAGAAGTCAGTCTCTAAGGGGAATCACACAAGAATTCAAGCCCAGGTGGACCCACTCATCTCTTCCAACCGTCACACAAATGACCACAATTAATACCAAAACACTCTCACATGGCCCTCCTCTTCTTCTATAAAGGCACTCATCATAACATCTGGCTGGAGGTTTCCATGAGGGGCACAGCCCAAGACAGTGTCCCAAATAAGCTCCCTTGCCACTCATTTGCCTAAATTCAGGGTGGCTTGGACACCCTTCTTGTACACCAGGAGTGATCTGAAAGGGTAAAATAAATTGAAATTAAAGTGTAAAAGTTGAAGTGTAAAAGACTGGGTTTTGTAAAGTTTCTAAGCTGCAAGGCCTGAGTTAAAATGTAAAGGACCAGGTATTGTTAAGTTCCTATGCTACATGCAAAACCTGAAATTCCTGTAGCTTGTAGTACAATTCCCGACTGCCCAGTAAATATTCCCCCTGACCGCCTGGTTATTTAATAACCTAGGACCCTGTGTGGCCTGGCACATAGGCATTGCAAGGCCTAAAGCAATCTGTTTGAATGTGTACCTCGCTTTAGAACTGACCTATCACTCCTGCCTCACCTGTTCCTGCCAATGAGTGAACTAATCATGTTTAGGAATTGTTGTTTGATTTTTCTGCGGTGTATGTTGATTTCTTAAAGGAGACTGTGATATATGTAAAGTCCCGCCCTCCCCAAAAAGTGTACTTAAGCACTGCTCAACCCCTGCTCGGGGCTCTGGGCTGCTCTCCCTTCTTGAGTGAGCACGTAGCCCCAGCATGCTGGATTGGATCCTCAATGAACGCCTTTTTCTGTTGCATGAGCTGTGGTCTCTTGGTGGTCTCTTCCTCCGACGTTCACCGGATCCTTACATTTGGTGCGTTGGCCGGGAATCACGCAGCATAGGACAAGGACACCCCAACAGACCCCTCTGGGGGTAAGTAAGGCGCTTCTTTCCATTTTTTTTTGCGATCGCTCAGAGCTTTTTGTTCAGGTTCCGTTTTTCCGTTTTTGGTTTGGGTTGGCAGAGTGGCTGCCAGCGGAGAACGTAAGTTCCCCCTGTCAGTGGTGGACAAACGTGTCCTAAAGCCACAGACCACGTCCTCGCAAGGGATGCCTTGGAGGACTCAGGGAGTGATGGATGTGCCCTCATTGGGTGAGGAGGGACGGATGAGCCCACATTAGGTGACTCTGCTGCCAACCCATCATATCTTGCTGGCTACTTTTTTATCTCAGGTTGAATTCACTGTCTGTCTTTGTGGTCTAACCCATCAGGTTTTGCCAGTTACTAGGTTCTAATCTTTACTTCTGAACTCGTGTTAAATGTTACCTGTGTGTACATGTTTGTGTCACGTTTGTATTGTCCTTGTCTCTGTTTGAGAAACTCTCATTATGGGACAAAGCCATTCCATGCCTCTGTCCTTGAAGCCTTTCCTGGTCCCTGCCTCCAATCCGACACCGTCACCCAGGATCCTATCACTCAAACCTTCTACTCCTTCCCCTCTTCCCTCCATTCTCCCTGAGTCACAAGATTGTAGATCTTGGGGTTGTGAACAAACGGGAGCTGCATGATGGTCTTTGTGTGTCTTTTTATCTGAGTTTCTGTTAAATGTGATGGCATTGTTTGGACCGATGCAGAGTCCCGAGTTCCAACCTGCCTTACATATGTGGAAGTTACTTTAGCTAAATTTTAAACTAATGCTTCTCCTGTGAGGGACCAAAAGTCAATAGAACGGCCAGTTTTTCTGTTCTCACCTTTTGCACCTCTCTTAGCTGTGTTTTAAAGAACTTTGATAAACTTTACTCCCCTTTGTTAAGCAAGATTACGGAAGCAGTGATTTTTTTCTTCCCGTAATTGGCTTGAGCATGCCCACTGCAGAGGGAAATGTCTGGGGTCAAAGAACTTTGATATCTCGCTTAAACTTTTCTCAAAACCCTGTCCTCATTATTAAATTGGCATTAATTGGCTTTGGGATGGGAACCAAGCCTTCAGTCATAAATTTTGACACCCCAGAGGGGACTTTAAATAAACCCCACTCTGCCCTCTTGGGGAAGCCTAGCACTCAAGACAACTGCAAGCAGAGGATGAAATTTTTGGGAACTGACTACTGCAAAGTTGGGAGACATAGAATATGCCTGGTGCCTGGGGTCAAAGCAAACCAGAGGAACTAATCCTGTAAGTAAATGGTGAGGCTAAGGGACTCCCAGCAGCTGACAGAGCCATTTTGCTGTGGGGAACTCCCTTATTCCTTACGTGCACTTTAAGGATTTCTCCACCTCTGTTTACTTAACAAAAGGGACAATGAATGCATTAATATGTTGATATTATAGATTTTTTCTTGGGGATCATCTAGGGTGAATGTGTATCTAAAAATGATTTTTTTTTTATTTTAACCATCTCGTATCTAAATGGGTTTCTAAAGCATTGCACTATGTTACAGTTAAAAGTTGGGTTTAAACAATTGTTTAGTTTGATTTCAGGTAGTTCATGCTAGGAAACTTAAATACTTAGGATAAAAAATAATTAAAGAGTTTTAATTTTGAACTAGGCAGCCTGAAAAAATTTCACTAGATATACCAGTGCATTAACTTGGGAAGAGATAATAAATTATGATATGGTATCTATTCCCATCAGTGTGTAAGATTTTAAAAAATGGTACTAAATTAAAACGTTGGTCTGGCTTATTGAAATGACATTAATTAGCAACAGTCTTGGAAATTTTTAAAGCTTAATTTCGGATACACATGGTAGTGTGTGGTTCTTTTTTAAAAATTTTCAGCCAATTTAATGTAACTTAATACTATTAGAAACTTCATAACAAAGAAAGGGGCTTAACGATCCTATAGAAACTTCTTCTGATGGTGGCTTTAATATTATCAAAAAATGATCCTATTTTCAGTTTTGTGTGAGCAAGTTTTTCTAGTGTAGAAAAATCTAAAGATATAAAATTTTGAGAATTACATCTTAAACTTGCATCAAAATTTTCAACATCCAAACCTGGAAATTATGACTTATAGCTAAAATGCCTTAGGCCTGAGGTTTCTGCTACGAATTCCAGTCTTTTCAGTTTTCCAGACCTCAGCAAGGACTTAAGTTGATATGCAAATAAAAGAAGCCTGCAGCACTCAGCAGGAGACAGATAAAAAAGAGTAAATGTGTCTTTTTACCTGAACTCAAACTAGACCTAACCAAAAAATTATATTATACGGTATTTACTAATTACTGGCCAGTCATCTTATTTAGGACTCTTGCTTTTCTTACATTCTGTATTTTTTTTTGAACTCATGATCTTGATTCTGCTGATGGGTTAATGTTTTCTGATCAGTTCTATTTTTGATCGACTCTGGAGTTTTTAGCATTTCAATGGAGATTTCACCTGAAAAAGCTACAAGGCTTTTATGATTGTGTTATGTGTTACATTTGTGTTACGTGTTGTATGTTGGTATGTCTGTATGTGTGTATGTCCATATATCATGCAGTGATATGACAATTGACAGATGAGGAGCACTCATGAAAAATTTAAGAATGTATCCAAATGTCTTTGATTCACGTGATTCATATGTTTTAATTCAAATTGGGTAAACAGATAAAAATAAAGATGTCTTTAAAATTAGGCCAATAAGTTTTCTAGGTTTTCAAAAAGGCCCTAATAAAATGTAGATGTCTATAAAATAATCTGCCTAAATTCAGAAATTTACAAGTATTGTATTGAAATGTGAACAGAAAGAGGTTAGTAGATGAAAAAGAGAAACTAAAAGGTTCCAGATATAGATCTAATAGAGGAAAAATGTGTTTCTGGATAAGAGAGTCTATATGATTAAGTAATTAAAGGGGTTTAAGTAAATAATAAAAAAAGGTTTGTGTAACTTGGTTATATGTGTAAGTTTTGAGCAAGTAATCTTAATAAAATAAACAGCTGGTAAAACAAGTACTGTTTTTATAAAATTGTGCCATGTTATTTCTTTAAAATCTAAACTTGTTTAATACAAAAACATCAATGTAATTGTGGTGTTAATGTGTTCATATCTTCCAGGTATACAAGTCTGTAAGGTAGAAGCTTCCAAAGACCATTGTATCAAGCTGGTGTTCTAAGGTTGTATGGTAATTCTAGGCTTAAAAGAAAAACATGTTGGAGATTTATGTATATCATTTGTGTTCTATAATTGGACTTGTTATCAATAAGATATGTACAGTTCCATGTTACTTTTTACACTGAGATGCAATTTAAAAGTATTTTTAACTTAATGAGAGCCAAATCTGTGAAGGTTTTATTGTAAACACAAAGGTAATACCCATTCATTTCCATGTGAAAACTGTTTTCTTCAGGCTTCACAAAGGGGTGTCCTGAGACAAAGACTTTCCTGATATTCAGGGCAACATAACAATAGGTAATCAAAAGGCCCAAAGCAGGGTTTCTCCACTGAGACTTTACTGGCTACACTGATATCTGAGTTTTCTGAGATGCTTGCCATTCCCTTCAGCTATCCAGTATATGGCCATGTCACAGATCTTGGAAGTGGTTCATATATTGGACACAAAATCATGAGCCTATTCTGGAGAGTGGCCAGAATTCAGGAAGAAAACAGGAACGTAGGAAGATAGTTGGTGTTGCCCATTGATAAGGCAAGCCACACTCCATTTAAAAATTGTGCCGGATGAATGCTGGGAAGTTTTCTCCTTGAGAGGATACACCCATTGAGGCATTCTCTTTTCTAATGTCTACAACCACGGACACAGTGGGATACACAGACCTAAAAACACTCGCCTTGTCAAAGGACTAACTAGAAACACTCCACTCCAAACCAAACACACCCCCTTTCCTAACTATTCTCAGAACAAAAGAAAAAACCACAAACCCATACCCACAACCACAAAGGCACCTCCTTCCCCCAAGTAGGTCTGGAACTATCCAGAGTGTCCTCTGACCGGAGGGCCATACTATGTTCCCCAGAAATTGTCTGTCCTGTCTCAGATCTGGGCTCCTTGGTCAACTCTGTGAACTTTTCAGGAGCCAGCAGTGAGCCTCTACCTGTTTTCTCCGGAAGGGCCGCTCTTCAGAATTTTTCTGGAATTTGGCCATTCTCACATAAGTAGGTACCACAAAAGACTGACTCTGTCCTCGGAAAATCCAAACAAGTGAGAACACTGGAACTGGTGCTGGGACTGGGTCTTGGTGCCTGGCTTCCTGGAACCCAAATTTGGAGAGTTCCATCAACAAGGATGTGAGGTGAGGTCACTTCCTTTAGTAACTGAATGAGGTCACTGCCTTGGCAACCAATTTGTCCTAACATTTGCTTCCTAAGGTCTCATAACATGGAGGATGTCCCTACTACCTGTGACACTTTCACAAGTTAGAATAGTATAGAAACCATAGTCACCTGGGAACAGCTCTCCACAAAGGCCTAGTTTGGTTCATCTCCTCTACCTTAAGAAGAGAGAATCTGATTCAGACACAACCCTTCATCCTGACCAGGTTGTTTGCCATGGAAGATGTCTTTTGCTCTATCATGTCCTTCATAGCTGCCTACATCTTCTCCAGGGATCATTTCTGCATGGAATTTTGAAGTTTTCAGCAGGTGGAAGATCCCCTGCATTCCTGTATTGTAAGACCAAACCTTTCCCTGCTTTTCTGAACACTTAGATTGAGGGAACAGTGTATGGTTAGGGTTAATAATATGTTCAATTAAAACCAAAATACTCCCACATGGCCCTCATTTTCTTCCATGTAGACATTCATCATAACCTCTGGCTGGAGGTTTCCATAAGGGGCGCAGCCCAAGACAGTGTCCAAAATAAGTTCCCTTTCCCCTCATTTTTCTAAAGTCAGGGTTTCCTGGACACCCTTCCTGTAAACCAGGATTGATCAAATAGGCCTGCCAGTAATACTGCTCTGTTTCTTCATTTTGAAGCCTACTGACTGTGAGGTATAGATTCTTTATGTGATTTGGAGTCATGTGAGAACCCAAGCACTGCTGCAGGGCTTTGAAGAACTCATTTGTCTCAAAGGATCCCTCTACTTACTTGATGGAGGTCAGGAACCTAACAGAGGAAGCAAGAGACTTCATCCACAATGACTGATTTTTTTGCCATTTTGGTTTTGGATGCACACATGGGATCTTTCTTTAGATCCATCAGGTGCTGAAAATCAAAGCCACAGCCTCTCTCAGAGCCGAAAGGATGATTCAGACACATCCCTTTCCAAAGCAATTAAGCAAAGAGCCACAGGTGATGCTCATTCATTTCCAATTGAAAGCAGTTTTTTTCAGGCTTCACAAAATGGTGGCCTGAGGAAAAGACCTTCCTGACATTCAGGTCAACAGAACAGTAGGTTAGCAAAAGGCACAAAGCAGGGTTTCTCTACTGAGACTTTACTGGTCACACTGATATCCGAGTTTTCTGAGATGCTCCCAATTCCCTTTATCTATCCAGTACATGGCCATGTCACAGAACTCGACAGAGGTCCATATCTTGGACAAAAAAACATGAGCCTATTCTGGAGAGTGGCCAGAATTCAGGAAGAAAACAGGAACTAAGGAAAGAAGTAGGTGTTGCCCATATAAGGCAAGCCACAGTCCATTCATAAATTGGGCAGGATGTGTGCTGAGATGCTTTCTACTAGACAGGACACATCCATTGATGCATTCACTTTTCTAATATCTACAACCACGGAAAAAGTGGGAAACACAAACATAGAAACACTCGCCATGTCAAATGACTTACCAAAAACAGTCCACTCCAAACCAAACATACTGCCTTTCCTACCTATTCTCAGAACATGATACAAAACTACAAATTCACACCCACACCCACAAAGGCACCTCCATTACCCAAGTAGGTCTGTGACTATCCAGAGTGTCCTCAGACTGGTGGGCCTTACTCTGCTCCCTCGAAATGGACTTTCCTGTCTCAGATCAGGTCTCCTTTACCAACTCTGTAAAGTTGTCAGCATCAATCAGTGAGTCACTACCTGCTTTCTCAGGAAAGGCCCCTCTTCAGAGCTTTCCTGGCATTTAGCCATCCACACATCAGTATGTACCAAGAAAGACCGACTTTGTCCTTGGTAAATCCAAACAAGTGAACCCACTGGGACTGGGACTGGGACTGGCTCTGAGTGCCTGGCTTCCTGGATCCCAAGTTCAGAGAGTTCCATCACCAAGGAAGTGAGGTAGGTCACTTCCTTCAGGAACCGAATGAGGTCACTATCTTGGCAACCACTTTATCCTAAATTTGCTTCCAAGGGTCCCATGAGAGAGAGGCTGCCCCTACTTCCTGTGTCACATTCACAAGATAGAATGGTATATCAACCATAGGCACATGTTAACAGCTCTCCACACAGACCTGGTTTGGTCCATCTTCTCTACCTTAAGAAGAGAGAGGCTTATTCAGACACATCGCTTCATCCTGACCAGGTATTTTACCAAGGAAGATATCTGTTGCTCTCTCAGGTTCTTCATAGCTGCCTACATCTTCTCCAGGGTTTATTTCTGCATGGAACTTGAGGTTCTCAACAGGTGGAAGATCCCCTATCTACCTGTATTATAACACCAACTCTGTCCCTGCTCTTCGTAAAGTTAAATTGAGGGAACAGTGCATGGTTAGGGTTAATAGCATGTTCGATTTGGGTTAGGAATCATTCTGTGAGATGAATAATGGTATTGGGAACCTCCGATATTACAAGCATATATAGGTGTAATATAAGTATGAAAACAGAAATCTAGGAAAGATTTCAAACCCAGATGAACATTGGGCCCTTGATTGGGATACTTAGCTTTGAATTATTTCCGCAAAGTTGTCTCAGATAAATCGATATACAATGGTATAGGACCTTGTACCTTGGATGACTGAATGAGGAAGAGATCGTCCAGACAAAAAGAGATAGTTCGAAAAGTTATTTAGATATAGGGTTTTGGTTAGAGAGTGAATGTAAATGTCAGCATATGTGAAGAGTCAGTCACAGTGATGAACTGGGGAAAATGTGTAGGAAAGCAGATATCAATAGAGACATTAGGAAATCAGGGAAAGTACAAAGTGAGTGATAGGATAAGATGTTTTTAACATGGTTGAGTTTGAATATATAATCTTAGGAAGAAACAAATATGTAGTCACCAATAGGAATGATATTTGAGATCATTAGTTAATCAGGACATGGATGTTGTTAGTAATACATGCTCACATTAAATTTAGGCTTTGGTACAATCATAAGGGTGTCCTTTGCATTTTGTGTCAGGAATATTACTGTGATAAAATGTGTATGTATATCAGGTGACTAGAGTATTTCTTCCACCAATTCTTAAAGCAATATTGTAAAGACTTATAAATTAGTATTTGGGATACAAATAGGTATACCATCGGTCTATGAATATAGAGATGATGCCTTAATAGACCATACTGTGAATAAATAATATAACTGGTTCAAACTTTAAATAATTGATTGAATTGATATCTGAAAATATATAGGAAATCTTATATTGATATACATAAGTTCATTCTAACCAGTTATACATCTAATGGTAATTTTAGCATTATGGTTTATGATGAAGAGTGTGGGAGTTTTGCTTCAAAAATGATTATGGAAATCGAAAATAATATGTTTGGAAATAATCTCATGCAAAGAACACTCAAGAAACATGGAGGAATACATATGTTCTGAAGCAGCAAGTAATTGCAAGTGAACCAAATGCGTACAGATTTGTGAACATGTGGATGAAAAGTATTATCCTATGATGTCCATAAACTGAAGAAATTGTAATGTACCAGTGTTGAATAAAAATGAACTTCAAAATACACATCATGTCCCATAGGATTTTACTTGCATTGATGTTAAACTGGGTCAGTTACTGTACAAATATTAGTATTTGTAAGCACCATTCACCAAAGTTAGTTTTCAGTACTGGGAAATAAATATGTATTTCATGTGGATGAATATTTCTGAGAATAATCTTGTGAAAATTTGATTATAAATCCACATATAGGAACATGAGTTAAATTAATGAGTGTATAATATATTTCATATTTTGAATAATCTGGAGAAAAAAAAATATATATATATAGATACAAACACAGACATTAAAATGTAGTAATATGTATGCCAATCAAAATTCATTATGAAATATATATCATCCTCATATCCAAAAATATTCTTTTTACTGAGCATGGATTTATGTATAATGCTGTTCATCTAGGAAATTCACCAATACGTTGAATTTTCAGTTCCATCAGTATTTAGGGGGAGTGATCTCTTCTCACAATCTGTATCATCCTAAAACAGCAAGCTCACAAGAATGTACGTGTGATACCAGGTAGGATACTAAATATGCATAATAAATTTCATGAGATGAATAGGCTACAGAGAAAGGGAGACAGAAATGTACATATGTGTTAACTTTAAAAACTCATGGAGAAGTATTACAATAAAAAGTTGACTAGATTTATAACACATACACTTGATAAAGCAGAAGGCAAGTTCTAGTATACACCATGCCTCCTATGTACGGCCTGTATTTCTATTCTGTTAGGTTTCTTTTTCTACATCATATTAAGATTAGTAGTCAGAGTCTAGTAGGGTATGGGTTAGTGACAGGGATTCAGTATTTCTAATGGAAAATAGGAAAATGAATCTAATGTGTATGCAAATATTTGCTAGAAAAAAATCTTCCCACTGTCCTCCAAAACAATGCCTTGATATTTCCTTCGCCACAAGTAATACACAATTAGTGGAGAAGAGTTTGAAAATCTGTGAATATATATCTGGAAAAGAAAATGCTCAGGGGTTCACAACCTTGGAGGTGGTAGAGGAATTTCCAAAAGTAAGGTACAGGGTAAACACTCCACAAACATGGAACTCTGGTGGCCTAATGAGTTTTTGAGAAACTGCCTCTGAGTTTGGGCCCTTGAAAAATTTGTTGTTGTCAGGAGCTTTAGCTTCCTTTGTATTGAGACCATCAAACCTGGGTTGGCATCTATGTGACCTGGATGACATGGTTCCTTATATGCTATTGAACATGAGGAAGAAGTTCTGAATTTTCCCTTTGTTAGTAAACTGAGGACACTGGGGTCTAAGTGTCTAACCATGTGATCTGTGAAGCCATTTGGTCATACTCCACTTTTCGTGGTGTTTCTTACTGCTGCACTGGGAGTTTGGTATTGGCTTCACGTAATACAAGGAGAAAAACTGGGACACAGTGCTAGAGGGAGTACTCTCACGTGTAGTGGTTGAGGGTCTGCAGGAGAATGCACCAACCAGGCTTCTATCCCAAAAAGCTTGCACCCATGTCCATAGCAACCTGATTCTGAACATTGCCCTGAAACCTCTCCATATAACAAGGTCCCTTTACTTGTAAGGTTCTGCTGGCTGCAACATGTCAGTCACAAGTCATTCGGAAACCAATGGCAGAACCACGTGTCCCCACGACAGATGTTTTATCATACACCTGCCCACCACTGTTCTGGGCCCACTAATCAGCAGGCTCCAACTTTCTGGCACCTCTGTTCTCACCATTTTCATGAAACCCAGTCAATCAATGCAATGTCTGGTACACTCATGATCAGCAACAGATATCCAAAGGTTCTCCAGTGCCATCTGTTCATGGAAATTTAAAAAATTCATGGTATTTATCTAGCCAATTTTCAAGGATGAAGTTGGAGGCACTGTGGCTTTCAATTTATTCAGGAACCATGAAATGGTGAGGAAGCTTATTTCAATTAAAGCTCGGGAGAACTCTCAGAGGCAAGGTTTCCCAAAGAGTGGCCAAAAGGTCACATTAAGCCAGGCCCATTGAGGTCTACAATTGAGGTCCATGTGTGTTTTGACTCTCAACAATGGCTGCCACGTCTTTCTGAATAAAGTCATGTGATATCCTGCCTGAGATTCCCAGTGCTCTTTGGAAAGCTATCCTGAGCCTAGATCTCAGTCTCCAAGGGCAACTCTCATGTGTGGCCTCCTAAAATCCCAACACAATTCATGTCAATACTTCTCTGAGTTCATTTCAGTCTCTAAGGGGAATCACTCCAGAGTTGAAGTCCATGCGGACCCAGTCATCTCTTCCAACCACCACACAAATGACCACAATTAAACCAAAACACTCCCACATGGCCCTCATCTTCTTCAATATAAACTCTCATCATAACCTCTTGCTGGAGGTTTCCATGAGGGGCGCAGCCTAAGGAAGTGTCCAAAATAAGCTCACTTGCCCCTTATTTGCCTAAACTCAGTGTGGCCTGGAAACCCTTTCTGTGAACCAGATGTGATAAAATAGGCCTGCCATTAATACTGCTCTACTTCTCCAATTTGAGGCCTACTCTCTGTGGGGCATAGATTCTTTATGTGAATTGGGGTCATGAGAAAATCAAGCATCTATGGGCTACCCTCTGCAGGGCTTTGAAGAACCCATTTCAGTGAGTCGAGGAATTGGACCAAATGTTCTTTAGATATAGGGTTTTTGTTAAAGAGTGAAAGTAAATGTCAGCATATTTGAAGAGTCAGTCACAGTGATGAACTGGGGAAAATGTGTAGGAAATCAGATATCAATAGAGACATTAGGAAATCAGGCAAAGTACAAAGTGAGTGATAGGATAAGACATTTTTAACAGGGTTCAGATTCAATATTTAATCTTAGGAAAAAACAAATATGTAGTCACCAATAGGAATGATATTTGAGATCATTAGTTAATCAGGACTTGGATGTTGTTAGTAATACATGCTCACTTTCAATATAGGCTTTGGTACAATCATAAGTGTGTCCGTTGCATTTTGTGTCAGGAATATTACTGTGATAAAATGTGTATGTATATCAGGTGACTAGAGTATTTCTTCCACCAATTCTTAAAGCAATATTTTAAAGACTTATAAATTAGTATTTGGGATACAAATAGGTATACCATCGGTCTATGAATATAGAGATGATGCCTTAATAGACCATACTGTGAATAAATAATATAACTGGTTCAAACTTTAAATAATGGATTGAATTGATATCTGAAAATATATAGGAAATTTTATATTGATATACATAAATTCATTCTAACCAGTTATACATCTAATGGTAATATTAGCATTATGGTTTATCATGAAGAGTGTCTGAGTTTTGCTTCAAAAATGATTATGGAAATCAAAAATAATGTGTTTGGAAAGAATCTTATGAAAAGAACAGTCATGAAACATGGAGGAATACATGTGTTCTGAAGTAGGAAGTGATTGAAAGTGAACCAAATGCCTATAAATTTGTGAAATTGTGGATGAAAGGATATATCCTATAATGTCCATAAACTGCAGAAATAGTAATGTATCAGTGTGGAATAAAAATGAACTTCAAAATACACATCATGGTCCCATAGGTGTCTACTTGCATTGATGTGAAACTGGGTCAGTCACTGTGGAAATATTACGATTTGTATGCACCATTCACTGAATTTAGTTTTCAGTACTAGGAAATAAATATGTATTTAAGGTGGATGAATATTTCTAAGAATTATTTTGTAAAAATTTGATTATAAATCCACATACACACACATGAGTGAATTTTAGAAAGTGTATAATAAGACACATATATTTCATATTTTGGAAAATCTAAAGAGTAGATATCTATATCTATATAGATAGATAGATAGATAGATAGATAGATAGATAGATAATTAGATTCTCACATACACAGACATTAAAATGTAGCAATATATATGCCATTCGAAAATCATAATAAAATAGATATCATCCACGTATCCAAAAATATTCATTTTACTGAACATTTATTTATGCATAATACTGTTCATCTAGGAAATTCACCCATAGGTAGAATTTCCAGTTCCATCAGTATTTAGAGGGAGCGATCTCTTCTCACAATTTGTATCTTCCAAAATAAGCAAGCTCACAAGAATGTACATGTGATACCAGGTAGAATTCTAAAGATGCATTAAAAAATACATGTGATGAATAGGCTACAGAGAAAGTGAGACAGAAATTTACATATGTGTTAATTTTAAAAACTCATGGAGAAGTATTACAATGAAAAGTTGACTAGATTTATAACACATACCATTGATAAAGCCGAAGGCAAGTCCAAGTATACACCATGACTCCTATGAAAGGCCTGTATTTCTATTCTGTTAAGTTTCTTTTTCTCCATCATATTTTGATTAGTAGTCAGAGTCTAGTAGGGTATGGGGTAGGGTCAGGGATTCAGTATTTCAAATGGAAAATAGGAAAATGAATCTAATGTGTATGCAAATATGTGCTACACAAAAATCTTCCCACTCTCATCCAGAACAAAGCTTTGACATTACCTTCGCCCCAAATAAGAAACAATTAGTGGAGAAAAGTTAGAAAATCTGTGAATACATATGTGGAAAGGAAAATGCTCAGGAGTTCACAAACTTGTAGGAGGTAGAACGGGTTACAAAAAGAGAGAGGGTAAACACTCCACAAACATGGAGCTCTGCTAGCCTTTTTGAGAAACTGCCTCTGAGCTTGGGCAGTTAAAATATATGTTGTTGTCAGGAGCTTTAGCTTCCTTTGTAGTGAGACCATCAATTCTGGGTCTCCATCTATGTGACCTGCATGACATGGTTTTTTATTTTCTAGTGAACATGAGGCAGCAGTGCTGAATTCTCTCTTTGTAGGTAAACTTTGGCCACTGGGGTCTAAGTATCTAACTGTGTTGTCTGAAAAGCCATTTGGTCATTATCCACTTTCGTGGTGTTTTTTACTGCTGCACTGTGAGTTTGGTATTGGCTTCACGATATACAAGGAGTTCTACTGGGACACAGTGCTGGAGGATGTACTCTCACGTGTGGTGGGTTACTAAAATGCACCAGTGGGGCTTCAATCCCACATAGCTTTTCAACTTGACAATAGCAACCTGATTCTGGACATTGGCAGGAATCCTCTCCATATAATAAGATGCCTTTACATACAGTCTGCTGGCTGTACCATGTCAGTCACAAGTGATTTCTAAGCAAATGGCAGATCCACGTGGCCCCACCAGAAATGTTTTTTTCACACACCTACACTCCACTGCTCTAGGCCCACTAGTCTGCAGGCTCCAACTTTCTGGCATCTATGTTCTACACTTTTTCCATGAAACCCAGTCAATCAAGGCACTGTCTGGTAAAGTCATGATCAGCAACAGGACATCCAGAGGTTCTCCAGTGCAACCTGGTCATGGTAATTTCAAAAAATTCATGGTATTTATCTAGATATTTTTCAATAATGAAGTTGGAGGCACTGTGGGATTCAATTTATACAGGAACCATTAAAAGGTGAGGAATCTCATTTCAATGAAAGGTCTGGAGAACTCTCACAGGCAAGGCTTCCCAAAGAGTGGGCAAAAGGTCACATGAAGCCAGACCCATTGAGGTCTACAATGTGAATTCCATGTGTGTTTTGACTCTCAACTATGGCTGACAATCTTTCAAAATAAAATCTTGTGATATCCTGGCTGAGATTCCCAGTGCTCTGTGGAAAGTCACCCTGGGCCTAGATCTCAGTTTCCAATGGCGAATCTCATGCTTGGCCTCCAAAAATCTCAACACAATTCATGGCAATACTTCTCTGAGCTCAGTTCCACAACTCAGTCTCTAAGGGGAATCACAACAGAGTTCAAGCCCAGGTGGATCCAGGCATCTCTTCCAATTGCCACACAAATGACGACAATTAAAACCAAAACACTCCCACAGGGCCCTCTTCTTCTTTTATATAGACACTAATCATAACCTCTAGCTGGAGGTTTCCATGAGGGGCACAGCCCAAGACAGTGTCAAAAATAATCTCACTTGCCCCTCATTTGCCTAAAGTCAGGGTGGCCTGGACAACATTCCTGTGAAACAGAAGTGATCATATAGGACTGCTGTTAATACTGCTCCACTTCTCAAATTTGAGGCCTACTGACTGTGGGGTATAGATTCTTTGTGTGAATTGGAGTCATGAGAAAACGCCAAGCACCTATTGTCCAGCCTCTGCAGGGCTTTGAAGAACTCATTTGACACAAATGATCCCTATTCTCACTTGATGGAGGTCATTAATATTACAGAGGAAGGCGAGAGGCTTCATGTACAATGACTGATCTATTTTTCCATTTTGGTTTTGGATGCCCACATGGGATCTTTCTCTAGATACATCAGGTGCTGAAAATCTAAACCACAGGCTCACACAGGGCCAAGAGGCTGATTCAGACAAATCCCTTTCCAAAGCAATGAAGTAAAAAGCCACAGGTGATTCCCATTCATTTCTATTTGAAAACTCTTTTCTTCAGGCTTCACTAAGGTTTGGCCTGAGGCAAAGACCTTTCTGACATTCAGAGCAACAGAACAATAGGTAATCAAAAGCCCCAAGCAGGGTTTCTCCTAGGAGACTTTCCTGGTTACTCTGATATGTGAGTTTTCTGAGATGCTCGCCATTCCCTTCAGCTATCCAGTACATGGCTATGTCACAGAGCTTGGAGGTGGTACGTATCTTGTACAAAAATACATGATACTAATCTTTAGAGTGGCCAGAATTCAGGAAAAAAATGAGAACATAGGTAGATAGCAGGTGTTGCCCATGGATAAGGCAAGCCTCAGTCCATTCATTAATTGGGAAGGATGCATACTGGGAAGTTTTCTACTAGACAGGACACACCCAATGAGCTATTTTCTTTTCTAATATCTACAAAGAAAAACACAGTGGGATACACAGACACAGAAACAGTCTCCTTGTCAAATGACTTACTAGAAACAGTCCACTCCATACCAAACAAACCTCCTTTTTTACCTATTCTCAGATCATGAGAAAAAACCACAAACACAACCAACACCCACAAATGCACCTCCCTTCTTCCAAGTAGGTCTGTGACTATCTGGAGTGTCCTCTGACTGGTAGGACATACGATGTAACCCAGAAATGGCCTTTCTGTCTCAGATCTGGTCTCCTTCGTCAAATCTGTGAATTTGTAAGGAGGCAGTGGTGAGCCAATTCCTATGCTCTCAGGAAAGACCCCTCTTCAGAGCTTTCTTGGTATTTGGCAACCCTTACATCAGTAGGTACCAAGAAAGACTGACTCTGTCCTTGGTAAATCCAAAGAAATGAGCCCACTGTGACTGCGACTGGGACTGGCTCAGGGTGCCTGGCTTCCTGGATCACAAAATTCAGAGACCTCCATCACCAAGGAAGTGAGGTGAGGTCACTACCTTCAGAAAATGAATGAGGTCACTGTCTTGGCCACCACTTTGTCCTAACAGTTTCTTCCTATTGTCTCCTGACATGGAGGCTGCCCTACTTCCTGTGATACTTTCACATGTTAGAATGGTATAGAAACCATAGTCACCTGGGAACAGCTCTCCACACAGGCCTAGTTTGGTCCATCTTCCCTACATTAAGAATAGAGAGGCTGACTCAGACACATCCTTTCATCCTGACCATGTTGTTTGCCATGGAATATTACTTTTGTTCTCTCAGGTCCTTCATAGCTGCCTGCATCTTCTCCAGGGATAATTTCTGCATGGATTTTGAGGTACTCAGCAGGTGGAAGATCTCCTAACTTCCTGTATTGTAATACCAACTTTGTCCCTGCTCTTCTGTAAAGTGAGATTGAGGGAATATTGTATGGTCAGGGTTAATAGCATGTTCGATTTGGGTTGGAAATCATTCTGCTGGATGAATAATTGTATTGAGAACCAGCGATATTTATAAGAATATAGAGGGAAAACATAAGTATGAAAACAGAAATCTAGGTAATATTTGAAGCCCAGAAGGATTTGGACCCTTGATTGGGATCCTTAGCTTGAGTTATGTTTTGCACCGAGGTCTCAATTAAATTGATATACAATGGCATAAGACCCTGTACCTCAGATGATTAAATGTAGAAGAGAACATCCAGTCAAAAAGGGATTGTGTGTAGGATTAGGAAGATAGTCAGTAGGTTTAGGAGGAAGAGTGAGTCTAGGATTTGCACCAAATGTTCTTTAGCAATACGGTTTTGGTTAGAGAGTGAATATAAATGACACCATATGTGAAGAGTCAGGCACAATGATGAACTGGGGAAAATATGTAGGAAAGCAGACATCAATAGAGACATTAGGAAATCTGGCAAAGTATAACATGATAGGATTAGAGATTTTCAACAGGGTTGAGTTTGAATACATAATCTTAAGAAGAAACAAATTTGTAGTCACCAATAAGATTGACATTTGAGAGCATTAGGCAACCTGGACATGGATATATTTAGTAATCCATGTTCACATTCCATTGAGGCTTTGGTACAATCATAAGGGTGACCTTCGCATTTTGTGTCCAAAATATTACTGTGATAATATGTATATGAAGATCAGGTGACATGAGTATTTCTTCCACCATTTCTGGGGGAAATATTTTGAAAAGATATAAATTAGTACTGGGGATACTAATAGGCTTACCCTGTGTTCATGAATATAGAGATGATGCATTAATAGACCATAATGTGAATAAATTATATGACTGGTTCCAAATTTAAATAATGGATTGTATTGATATCTGAAAAAATAGAAGAAATCATTTATTGATATACATACATTCATTCCAACCACTTACATATCTAATGGTTATCTTAGGGTTACCGTTTATCATGAATAGTGAATGAGTTTGCTTCAAAAATGATTATGGAATCGAAAATAATGTGTTTAGAAAGAAGTCTAGTGAAAAGACGAGTCAAGAAACATGGAGAAATATAAGTGTTCTGAAGGAGGAAGTGATTGAAAGTGAACCAAATGTTTATAAATTTGTGAATTTGTGAATGAAAGGATATATTTTATGATGTCTATAAACTGAAGAAATAATAACGTACAAGGTTTGAATAAAAATGAACTTTAATAAACACATCACATCCAATAGGAATCTACTTGCATTGATGTTAAACTTGGTCAGTTACTGTAGAAATATTACGATTTGTAAGCACCCTTCCCTGAAGTTAGTTTTCAGTACTAGGAAACAAATATGTATTTCAGTGGATGTATATTTCTGAGAATAAACTTGTTAAAAGTTGATTATAAATCCACATATATGAATATGAATGAATTCAGACGGTGTATAAGAAGACACATATATTTCATATTTTGGTAAATCTGGAGAATATATATATATATATATATAGACACACAAACACACACACATTATAATGTAGCAATATATATGCCAACTGAAATTCATCATGAAAAATAACTCATCCGCATATCCCAAAATATTCATTTTACTGAACAGTAATATATGTATAGTGTTGTTCATCTAGGAAGCTCACTCATGGGTTGAATTTTCTGTTAAAACAGCGTTTAGGAGGAGTGATCTCTTCTCACAATTTGTATCTGCCAATTCAGCCACCTCACAAGAATGTACATGTGAAACCAGGTAGGATTCTATTTGTGCATATAAAAATACATTTGCTTAATAGGCTACAGAGAAAGGGAGACAGGAATTCACATATTTCTTAACTTTAAAAACACATGGAGAATTATTTCAACAAATAATTGACTAGATTTATAACTCCTACCTTATATCATGCAAAAGGTAAGTCCAACTATACACCATGCTTCCTCTGAAATGCTTGTATTTCTATTCTGTTTGGGTTATTTTTCTCCATTATATTAGGATTAGTAGTCAGAGTTTAGTAGGGTATGGGTTAGTGTCAGGGATTCAGTATTTCAAACAGAAAATTGTAAAATGAATCCAATGTTTATGCAAATATGTGCTAAACAAAATCTTCTCTCTCTCATCCAGAACAATGACTTGACATTCCCTTCGCCACAAGTAAGTCAGAATTAGAGGAGAAGAGTTAGAAAATCTGTGAATATATATTTAGAATGGAAAATGCTCAGGAATTCACAACCTTGGAGTTGATAGAGCAGTTTCCAAAAGTAAGTGACATGGTAAACACTCCACAAACATGGAGATCTGCTGGCCTATTCACTTCTTGAGAAATTGCCTCTGAGCTTGGGCACTTGAAATATATGTTGTTTTCAGGAGTTTTAACTTCCGATGTAGTGAGACCATCAAAGCTAGGTCTGCATCTATGTGACCAGGAGGACATGGTTTCTTATTTTCCAATGACCATGAGGCAGCAGTGCTAAATTCTCTCTTTGTAGCTAAATTGTGGCCAGTGGGGCTAAGTGTCTCCCCATGTGGACTGTGAAGCCATTTGGTCATCCTCGACTTTTCGTTTTGTTTCTTGCTGCTGCACTGGGGGTTTGGTATTTGCTTCACGAAATACAAGGAGTTCAAGTGGGACACAGTGCTGGAGGGAGTTCTGTCACGTGTGGTGGGTCAGTGTCTGCATGAGAATGCACCAACTAGGCTTCTATCCCACATAGCTTGCCCCTTGACCATAGCAACCTGATTCTAAACATTGCCGTGAAAAATCTCCATATAACAAGATGCCTTTATATAGAAGGGTCTGCTGGCTGCACCGTGTCTGTCTCAAGGCATTTGAAAGTCAATGGCAGATCCACATGGCCCCACCAGAGATGTTTTATCACACACCTGCACACCACTGCTCTAGGCCCACTACTCAGCAGGCTCCAACTTACTGGCATCTCTGTTCTACACGATTTTCATGATACCTAGTCAATCAAGGCACTGTCTGGTATACTCATGATCAGCAACAGGACATCCAATGGTTCTCCAGTGCCACCTGGTCATGAGAATTTCTAAAATTTTATAGTATTTATCTAACTATTTTTCACAGATGAAATTGTTGGTACTGTGGGTTTCAATTCATTCAGGATCCATTAAATGTTGAGGAAGCTCATTTTAATGAAGGATCTGGAGATCTCTCACAGGCAAGGCTTCCCAAAGAGTGGCCAAATTGTCACATGAAGCCAGGCCCATTGAGGTCTACAATGTGAGGTCATGTGTGTTTTGACTCTCAACGATGGCTGCCAAGTCTTTCAGAATAAAACCTGTGATATCCTAGCTGAGATTCCCAGTGCTCTCTGGAAAGCCTCCCTGGGCCTAGACCTCAGTTTCCAAGGGCGACTCTCATGTGTGGCCTCCTGAAATCCCAACAACATTCATGGCAATACTTCTCTGAAGTTAGTTCCAAATCTCATTCTCTAAGGGGAATCACATCAGAGTTCAAGCCCAGGTGGACCCAGTCATCTCTTCCAACTACCACACAAATGACCACAATTAAAACCAAAACACTCCCACATGGTTCTCATCTTCTTCCATATAGACACACATCATAACCTGTGGATGGAGTTTTCCATGAGGGGCACAGCCAAACCAGTGCCCAAAATAAGCTCCCTTGCCCCTCATTTGCCTAATGTCAGGGTGGATTGGACATGCTTCCTGTGAACCAGGAGTGATCAAATAGGCCTGCCGTAAATGCTCCACTTCTCCACTTTGAGGCCTTCTTACTGTGGGGATTATATTCTTCTTTTTCTAAATTTTTTTGGAAATTTAATTGGAAAGTTAAAAAAAAATTGTTTTGTAGAATGTTAAATTTCTAATGGCAAAGCCTTCACCTTGTTTGTGAAGGAAACCTTGATGCCTTGCCAATCTGGTAACATGGAGACACTCAAAATTTTCTTTTACATACTACATGGATGAATGGCTACAGCTCATAGTTTTTTAAAACTGAAAGGCAGATACCAGCAAGTAAGAAAACAAATAAAAGACAATTTTATTAAAAAATAAGGTTGTTAAATGACTCAAATATTGGAAATTCAATTCTTTTTATTTTTGGTTGTTCAAAACATTATAAAACTCATGATATATCATCTTTCATACATTTGACTCAATTGGGTTATGAACTCCCATTTTTACCCCAAATACAAATCGCAGAATCACATCAGTTACACACTCACGTTTTTACATAATAGCATACTAGTTATTGTTGTATTCTGCTACCTTTCCTATCCCCTACTATTCCCCCTCCCCTCCCATCTTCCCTCTCTACCTCATCTGCTGTTGTTTAATTCTCTCCCTTGTTTTCCCCTCTTTAGCCTCACAACCTCTTATATGTAATTTTGTGTAACATTGAGTAGTCTCCTACCATTTCCATATGCTTTTCCTTCTCTCTCCCTTTCTCTCCCCCCACTCATCTCTGTTTAGTTTTAATATTTTTCTCATGTTCTTCCTCCCTGTTCTCTTCTTATTTGCTCTCTCTATATAAAAGGAAACATTTGGCATTTGTTTTTTAAGGATTGGATAGATTCGCTTAGCATAATCTATTCTAATGCCATTCATTTCCCTGCAAATTCTATGATTTTGTCATTTTTCAGTGCTGTGTAATACTCAATTGTGTATAGATGCCACATTTTTATTATCCATTCGTCTATTGAAGGGCATCTAGGTTGGTTCCAAAGTCTAGCTATTGTGAATTGTGCCGCTATGATCATCGATGTGGAAGTATCCTTATACTGCTCTCTATTAACATCCTCAGGGAAGAGTCTGAGAAGGGCGATATCTCGGTCAAATGGTGGTTCCATTCCCAGCTTTCCCATGAATCTCCATACTGCTTTCCATATTGTACTCACCAATTTGCAGTCCCACAAGCAGTGTACAAGTGTACCCTTTACCCCACATCCTCACCAACACTTATTGTTGTTCGACGTCATAATGGCTGCCAATCTTACTGGAGTGAGATGGTATCTTAGGGTGGTTTTGATTGCATTTCTCTGACTGCTAGAGATGGTGAGCATTTTTTCATGTACTTGTTGATTGATTGTATGTCCTCCTCTGTGAAGTGTCTGTTAAGATCCTTGGCCCATTTGTTTATTGGGTTATTTGTTATCTCATTGTTTAATTTTTTTGAGTTCTTTGTATATTCTAGATATTAGGGCTCTATCTGAAGTGTAAGGGGTAAAAATTTGTTCCCAGGATGTAGGCTCTCTATTTACCTCTCTTATTTTTTCTCTTGCTGAGAAAGATCTCTTTAGATTAAGTAAGTCCCATTTGTTTATTCTTTTTATTAACTCTTGGGCTATGGGTTTCCTATTAAGGAATTTGGAGCCCAACCCCACAGTATGTACATCGTAGCCAACTTTTTCTTCTATCAGACGCAGTGTCTCTGATTTTATATCTGGCTCCTTGATCCATTTTGAGTTAACTTTTGTGCATTGTGAGAGAAAGGGATTCAGTTTCATTTTGTTGCATATGAATTTCCAGTTGTCCCTGCACCATTTGTTGAATATGCTATCCTTCTTCCATTGCATGCTTTTAGGCCCTTTTTCAAATATAAGAAAGTTGTAATTTTGTGGATTTGTCTCTGTGTCCTCTATTCTGTACCATTGGTCCATCTGCCTGTTTTGATACCAGTACCACACTGTTTTTGTTACTATTGCTTTGTAGTACAGTTTGAACTCTGGATTCACACTTCCTGCTTAGAATTGCTTTCGCTATTCTGGGTCTTTTGTTTTTCCATATGAAATTCATGATTACTTTATTTATTTCTACAAGAAATGCCATTGGGTTTTTGATTGGCATCGCATTAAACCTGTAGAGAACTTTGGGTAATATCGCCATTTTGATGATGTTATTTCTGCCTATCCATGTACAGGGCATACTTTTCCATCCTCTAACATCTTCTTCTATCTCTCTCTTTAGGGTTCTGTAGATTTCATTGCATAAATCTTTCACCTCTTTGGTTAGGTTGATTCCCAAGTTTTTTATTTTCTTTGAGTATACTGTAAAAGGAGTGGTTTTCCTCATTTAAATTTCAGAAGTTTTGTTGCTGATATACAGGAATGCCTTAGATTTATGCGTGTTGATTTTATATCCTGCCACTTTGCTGAATTCATTTACTAACTCTAGCAGACCCTTTTGGGTCTGTTAAATATATTATCATGTCATCCAAAAATAGCGATAATTTAAGTTCTTCTTTTCCTATTTTTAAGTCTTTAATTTCTTTTGTCTGTCTAATTGCTCTGGCTAGTATTTCAAGAACTAAATCGAATAGAAGTGGTGATAGATGGCATCCCTGTCTTGTTCCAGATTTTAAAGGGAATGCCTTCAGTTTTTCTCCATTTACAATGATGCTAGCCTGAGGTTTAGCATATATAGCTTTTACAATGTTGAGGTAAGTTCCTGTTATTCCTAGTTTTTATAGAGTTTTAAACATAAAGGGATGCTGTACTTTGTAGAATGCTTTTTCTGCATCTATCGAGATGATCATATGGTTCTTCTCTTTAAGTCTATTGATGTGGTGAATAGTATTTATTGATTTCCGTATATTGAACCAGCCTTGCATCCCTGGGATGAATCCCTCTTGATCATGATGCACAATTTTTTTATGTGCTTTTGTATTTGATTTGCCAGGATTTTATTGAGAATTTTTGCATCCAAGTTTATTAGAGATATTGATCTGTAGTTTTCTTTCTTTGAAGTGTCTTTGTCTGGTTTTGGGATCAGGGTGATGTTGGCCTCATAGAATGAATTTGGAAGAACTCCTTCTTTTTCTATTTTTTGAAATAGCTTCAAAAGTATTGGTATTAATTCATCTTTGAACGTTTTGTAGAACTCTGCTGTATAACCATCTGGTCCAGGGTTTTTTTTTGGTAGGTAGTCTTTTGAAGGTTTCTTCTATTTCTTCCTTTGTTATTGGTCTATTTAAATTTTGTGTGTCTTCCGGACTCAATCTGGGCAGATCATATGACATAAGAAATTTATCGATATCTTCATTATCTTCTGTTTTATTGGAAAATAGGGTTTCAAAATACTTTCGAATTATCTTCTGTATTTCTGTAGTGTCTGTTGTGATATTGCCTTTTTTATCCCATATGTTAGTAATTTGAGTTCTCTCTCTGCTTCTCTTCATTAGCATGGCTAAGGGCCTGTCGATTTAATTTATTTTCAAAGAACCAACTTTTATTTGTTCAATTTTTTTGTTTCAATTTTGTTGATTTCTCCTCTAATTTTAATTATTTCTTGTCTTCTACTACATTTGTTGTTTTGCTCTTTTTTTTCTAGGTTTTTGAGATGTAGTGTGAGATCATTTATTTGTTGTTTTTTTCTTTTTTTGAGGAAAGAATTCCAAGAAATGAATTTCCCTCTTAAAACTGCTTTCATTGTTTCCCACAGAATCCGGTATGTTGTGTCTGTATTTTCATTTGTATCTAAGAGATTTTTTTATCTCCTCCTTTATGTCTTCTGTAACCCATTGATTATTCAGTAACATATTGTTCATTTTCCATGTGATGTAGAATTTTTCCTTCCTTCTTCAATCATTAATTTCAAGTTTCATTCCATTATGATCAGATATGGTGCATGGTATTATCTCCATACTTTTATATTTACTAAGAGTTTCCATATGGCATAATATATGGTCTATATTTGAGTAGGACCAATGTGCTGCTGAGAAGAACATGTATCCACTTTATGATGTTTGATATATTCTATATATGTTGGTTAAGTCTAGGTTATTGATTGTGCTATTGAGTTCTATAGTTTCTTAATTCAGATTTTCTCTAGAGGATCTGTCCAATGGCGAGGGTTGTGTGCTGAAGTCACCCGTAATTATTGTGCTATAGCCTATATGACTCTTGAACTTGAGGAGAGTTTGTTTTATGACTTGGCACCACCATTGTTTGGTGCATACAAATTGATAATTGTTATGTCTTGTTGGTGAATGTTGCCTCTTAACAGTATATAGTGTCCTTCTTTATCACTTTTGATTAACTTAGGTTTTAAGTTGATTTTATTCGATATGAGTATGGCCACTCCTTCTTGCTTCCGAGGGCCAACAATGGCTGCGAAGTCTTTCAGAATAAAATCATGTGATTTCCTGGCTGAGATTCCCATTGCTCTGTGGAAAGCCACCTTGGGCCTAGATCTCAGTTTGAAAGGGTGACAATCATGCGTGGCCTCCTAAAAACCAACACAATTCATATCAATACTTCTATGAGGTACGTTCCAGAACTCAGGCTCTAAGGGGAATCACACCAGAGTTCAAGCCCAGGTGGACCAAGTCATGTCTTCCAACCCCCACACAAATGACCACAATTAAAACACAAAAACTACCACATGGCCCTCATCTTCGTCCATAAAGACCCTCATCAAAAGTTCTGGATGGAAGTTTCCATGAGGGTTGCAACTAAAGACAGTTTTCAGAATAAGCTCCCTTGCCTCTAATTTCCCTAAAGTCAGGGTGGCCTGGACACCCTTCCTGTGAACCAGGAGTGATCAAAAAGGCCTGCCATTAATTCCGCTTTGTTTCTATAATTTGAGGCTTACTGAATGTCAGGTATAGATTTTTTATGTGATTTGGAGTCATGAGAAAATCCAAGCACATCTGGAGAGCATTCAAGAATTCATTTGACAAAGAGGATCCCTAATCTCACTTGAAGGGGGTCAGGAACCTAACAGAGAAAGGCAAGAATCCTCATCCACAATGACTGCTCTTTTTGCCATTTTGGTTTTGAATGCACACATGGGATCTTTCTTTAGATCCATCAGGTGCAGAGAATCGAAGCCACAGCCTCACACAGGGCCAAGAGGCAGATTCAGACAAATCCCTTTCCAAAGCAATTAAGCAAAGAGCCACAGGTGATGCCCATTTATTTCCATTTCAAATTTTTTTCTTCAGGCTTCACAAAGGGGTGGCCTGAGGCAAAGACCTTCCTGACATTCAGGGCAACAGAACCTTGATTGGTATACTGAGCTTGAATTATGTTCTGCACCGAGGTCTCAGATAAATCGATATACAATGGCATAGGACCGTGTACCTCGGAAGATTGAGTGTAGAAGAGAACATCCAGTCAAAAAGGGATAGTCTGTAGGATTAGGAAGATAGTCAGTATGTTTAGGAAGAAGAGTGAGACTAGGAGTTGGACCAAAAGTTCTTTAGCAATAGGGTTTCAGTTAGAGAGTGAATGTAAATGTCAGCACATCTGAAGAGAAAGTCACAATGATGAACAGGGAAAAATATGTAGGAAAGCAGATATCAATAGAAAGATTAGGAAATCAGGCAAAGTATAAAGTGCGTGATAGGATTAGACATTTTCAACAGGCTTGAGGTTGAATATATAATCTTAGGAAAAAACAAATATGTAGTAATCAATAGGATTGACATTTGAGAGCATTAGGCACCCTGGACATGGATGTTTTTAGTAATCCATGGTCACTTTCCATTTAGGCTTTGGTACAATCATATGTGTGACCTTTGCATTTTGTGTCCAGAATACTACCGTGATAAAATTTATATGTTGATAAGGTGACATGAGTATTTCTTCCACCATTATGTGGAGTAATATTCTGGAAACTTATAAATTAGTACTGGTGATACAAATAGGTGTACCTTGTGTTGATCATTATTGAGATGTTGCATGAATAGACCAGATTGTGAATAAAGTATATAACTGGTTCCAACTTTAAATAATGGATTGAGTTTGCATCTGAAAATGTATTGGAAATCTTATATTGATATATATACAATCATTCCAACCAGTTATATATGTAATGGTAATATTAGGGTTACGGTTTATCGTGAAGAGTGAGTATTGCTTCAAAATGATTATGGAATCAAAAATAATGTGTTTAGAAAGAAGTCTAGTGAAAAGACCAGTAAAGAAACATGGAGGAATACATGTGTTCTGAAGTAGTAAGTAAATGAGAGTGAACCAAATGCCTATAATTTTGTGAAGTTGTGGGTGAAAAAATATATCCTATGATGTCCATATACTGAAAAAATAGTAATGTACCAGTGTTGAGTAAAAATGAACTTCAAAATACACATCATGTCCCATAGCAATCTACTTGCATTGATGTTAAACTGGGTCAGGTACTGTAGAAATATTAGGATTTGTATGCACCACCTACTGAATTTAGTATTCAGTAGTAGGAAACCAATATGTATTACAGGTGTATAAATTTTGCTGAAAATAATCTTGTAAAAAGTGGATTTTGAACCCACATACATGAATATAAATGAATTTAGGGAGTGTATAATAAGACACATATTTTTCATATTTTTTTAAAATCTGGAGAATATATATACATATATATATATAATATATATATATATAATATATATACATATATATACATATATAATATATATATGTATATATATACACATATATATTTTTTTCCAGATTTAAAAAAAATACATACACACACACACACACACACATTAATATTTAGCAATATATATGCCAATCGAAATTCATCATGAAATATAATTCATCCACATATCCAAAAATATTCATTTTACTGAACATGGATTTATGTATAGTGTTTTTCACTTGGAAGCTCACCCATAAGTTGAATTTTCAGTCCCATCATTATTTAGGGAGAGTCATCTGTTCTCACAATTTTATATTCCAAAATCAGGGAGCTCACAAGATTGTCCGTGTGATACCAGGTAGGATATTATATATATATGTATACAAAAATACATGTGCTGAATAGGATACAGAGAAAGGGAGACAGGAATTTATATATGTGATAATTTTAAAAAATCATGGAGAAATATTACAATGAAAAGTTGACTAGATTTAAAAAACATACTCTTGATAATGCAGAAGGCAAATAGAAGTATACACCATGCTTCCTATGAAAGGCCTGTATTTCTATTCGGTTAGGTTTCTTTCTCTCCATGATATTAGGATTAGTAGTCAGAGTCTAGTAGGGTATGGGTTAGTGTCAGGGATTCAGTATTTCAAATGGAAAAAAGGAAAATGAATCTAATGTGTATGCAAAAATGTGATACACAAAAATCTTCCCTCTCTCATCCAGAACAATGCCTTGACATAACCATCGCTAAAAGTAAGACACAATTAGAGGAGAGGAGTTAGAAAATCTGAATATATATGTGGAATGGAAAATGCTCAGGAGTTCACAACACTGGAGGTGGTAGAACAGTTTCCAAAAGTAAGGGAAAGGGTAAACTATCCAGAAACATGGAGCTGTGCTGGCCTTGAGACTTCTTGAGAAACTTCCTCTGAGGTTGGGAACAAGAAATATATGTAATTGTTAGGAGATTTAGCTTCGTTTGTAGTGACACCATGAAATCTGGGTCTGCATCTCTATGACCTGGAGCACATGGTCCTTATTTTCTAATGAACATGAGGGAGCAGTTCTGAATTCTCTCTTTGTAGGTAAACTGTGGCCACTGGGAGCTAAGTGTCTTTCCGTGTGGACTGTGAAGCCATTTGGTGATCCTCCACTTTCCAGGGTGTTTCTTACTGCTGCACTGGGAGTTTGGTATTTGCTTCACGAAATAAAAGGAGTTCAACTGGGACAAAATGCTGGAGGGAGTTCTGTCATGTGTGGTTGGTCAGGGACGCAAAGAGAATGTACGAACCAGGCTTCTATCCTACATAGCTTTCACCTTGACTATAGCAACCTGATTCTGAACATTGCCCTGAAACCTCTCCATATGACAAGATGCCTTTACATATAAAGGTCTCCTGCCTGCACCATGTCAGTCGCAAGTCTTTCGAAGCCAATGGAAGATCCAGGTGGTCCTACCAAAAATATTTATTTACACACCTACAGTCCACTTCTCTAGGCCCACTACTCATTAGGCTCCAAATTACTGGCATCTCTGTTCTACACCATTTTCACGAAAACCAGTCAATCAAGGCACTCTTTGGTACACTCATGATCAGCAACAGGAAATCCAAAGTTTATCCAGTGCCACCTGGTCATGGGAATTTCAAAAATTTTATGGTATGAATCTAGTCATTTTTCAAAAATGAAGTTAGAGGCACTGTGGGTTTCAATTAATTCAGGAACCATTAAATGGTGAGGAAGCTCATTTCAATGAAAGCTCTGGAGAACACTCACAGAAAAGCCTTCCAAAAGACTGGCCAAAAGGTCACATTAATCCAGACACATTGAGGTGTACAATGTGAGGTCCATATGTGTTTGGACTCTCAACTAGGGCTGCCAAGTCTTTAAGAATTAAATCATGTGATATCCTGGCTCAGAATCCCCGAGCTCTGTGGAAAGCCATCCTGGGCCTAGATCTCAATTTCCAAAGGCGATTCTCACGTGTGGCCTAGTAAAATCCCAAGAGAACTCACGACAATACTTCTCTGAGGTCAGATCCAGAACTCATTCTTTAAGGGGTATCACACCAGAGTTCAAGCCCAGGTGATCCGAGTCATCTTTTCCAACTACCACACAAATTACCACAATTAAAACAAGAACACTCCCATATGGCCCTCATCTTCTTTCATATTGACACTCATCATAATTTTGCTGGAGGTTTCCATGAGGGGAGCAGACCAAGACAGTGTTCAAAATAAGCTCCTTTGACTCTCATTTGCCTATAGTAAAGGTGGCCTGGACACCCATCCTGTGAACCAGGAGTGATCAAATAGGCCTGCCATTAATACCGCTCCAATTCTCCAATTTGAGGCCTACTGACTGTTTGGTTTAGATTCTTTATGTGAATTTTAGTCATGAAATAACCAAGCACCTATGGGCTAGCCTCTGCAGGTTTTGAAGAACTCATTTGACCCAAAGGATCCCTATTTTCACTTGATGGAGTTCAGGAACCTTACAGAGGAAGTCGAGAGACTTCATCCCAATGGCTGCTCTTTCTGCCATTTTTCCTTTGGATGCAAACATGGGAACTTTCTTTAGATCCACAGGTGCTGAGAATCTAAGCCTCAGCCACACACAGGGCCAGGGGGCTGATTCAGTCACATCCCTTTTCAAAGCACTTAAGAAAAGAGCCACAGGTATGCCCAATCATTTCCATTTGAAAACTGTTTTCTTCAGGCTTCACAAAGGGGTGGCCAGATGCAAAGAACTTCCTGACATTCAGGGCAACAGAACAATAGGTAAGCAAAAGGCCCAAAGCAGGGTTTCTCCTCTGAGACTGTCCTCGTCACACTGATATCTGAGTTTTCTGAGATGCTCGCCATCACCTACAGCTATCCAGTACATGGCTATGTCACAGAGCTTGGAGGTGGTACATATCTTGGACACAAAACCATGGGCCTATACTTGAAATTGGCCGGAATTCAGGACAAAAATAGAAACTTAGGAAGGTAGCAGGTGTTGCTCATCGATAAGGCAAGCTACAGTCCATTCATAAACGGGGCAATATGAATGCTGAGAAGCTTTCTACTAGACACGACACATCCATTGATGAATTCTCTTTTCTAATGTCTACAACCACGGAAACAGTGGAATACACAGACATAGAAACACTCGCCCTGTGAAAAGACTTACTAGAAACAGTCCACTTCAAATGAAACAAACCGACTGTCCTACCTATTCTCAGAAAATGAGACAAAACCACAAACCCACAACCACACCCACAAAGGCACCTCCTTCCCCTAAGTAGGTCTTTGACTATCCGGAGTGTCCTCTGACTTGTAGGCCATAATACGTTCCCCCGAAATGGCCTGTCCTGTCTCAGATCTGGTCTCCTTGGCAAACTCTGTGAACTTCTCAGGAGCCAACGGTGAGCCACTAACGACTTTCTCAAGAAAAGCCCCGCTTCCGAGCTTTCCTGGCATTTGGCCTTCTCACGTCTGAAGGTACCAAGAAAGACTGACTGCATTTAGTAAATCCAAACAAGTGAGACCATAGGGACTGGGACTTGGACTGGCTATGGGTGCCTGGCTTCCTGGATCCAAAGTTCAGAGAGTTCCATCACCATGGAAGTGAGGTGAGGTCACTTCCTTCCTGAACTGAATGAGGTCCCTGTCTTGGCAACCACTTTGTCTTAACTGTTACTTCCAAGGGTCCCATGAGATTGAGGCTGCCCCTACTTCCTGTGAAACTTTCACAAGTTAGAATGGTATATCAACCATAGGCACCCAGGAATAGATCTCCACACAGGCCTGTTTTGGTCCATGTTCTCTACATTAAGAAGAGAATCTGATTCAGACACAACCTTTTATCCTGACTGGGTTGTTTGCCATGGAAGATGACTTTTGGTCTCTCAGGTCCTTCATAGCTGCCTACATCTTCTCCAGGGATCATTTCTGCATGGGCCTTTGAGGTTATCAGCAGGTGGAAGTTTCCCTACATTTCTGTATTGTAAAATCAACTCTTTCCCTGCTGTTCTATAAAGTTAGATTGAGGGAATAGTGTATGATTATGGTTAAAAACATGTTTGATTTGGGTTAGAAATCATTGTGCTGGATGAATAATGGTATTGGGAACCTGCTATGTGTATAAGAATATATAGGTGTAATATATGTATGAAAAAAGAAATCTAAGTATGATTTGAAGGCCAGAAGGGCATTGGGCCCTTGATTGGGATACGCAGCATTGAATTACGTTCTGCAGAGATGTCTCAGATAAATCGATATACAATGGCATAGGACCTTGTACTTTGCATGAATTAATGTAGAAGGAACATCCAGTCAAAAAAGGATAGTCGGTAGTGAAAGGTTAATAAAATAGGTACTTGCTATTTCCTGTTTTTCTGTATGCTTAAAAAAACACTGTTGAAATCTTGAGAAATGTTTGCTAATCTTGTTCTAGAATGTACTGTTCCCAACTGCCAAACTGCAGAATGTACTGCCTCACTCGGTGTCACACGAACCGCCCACTCACCCTTACACATCAGTAAACTTCCCTCCCTTCCATCTCCAAGGAATGTATGTAAGCTCTGCATAAGCTGTTCTCAGAGCTCTCTGATCTATTTAAGTTAGCTGTGAGCCCCAGCAAGCTGGACGCAAAATAACCCTTTGCTGTTGCATGAGACAGTCTCTTGGTAGTCTCTTCCTCCAACACTCACCTGACCTTTACATATTGAGGTTCCACCGAGTTCCGGCAGTGGCGGATGAGAGACCCCAACGGGCTCCTCTCGGAGCAAGTAAGGCGCCTCTTTCTGGTTTCAGGTGTCATGTTAGGGCTTGGCAAAATTGCTGGCGATGAAGAGCCTGGGGTCTCTCCGACGGTGGCTGAGAGACGTGTCACAGAGACATAGGGCACCTCCCTGGGGGACCCCAAAGAGGACTCGGAGAATCAAGGAACAATTGCTTCATCGACTCAGTGATATTTTCTTTTAGATTCGGTATTGCCATCCTATCGGGTTTTGCCGGCTACGCATTCCTGGTCTCAGTGTTGGATGTCCATTGCCTGTCTTTATGGTCTTGTCTTATCTGTGTCATGTGTCTTTGCTTTTACTGTTTGTGTACCTTTCATTATGGGACAGAGCACTTCAATGCCTCTGTCCCTGACCCTTGATCACTGAACCAAAGTCCGCTTAAGGGCTCAGAATCTTTCTTTTTTTAGTAAAACGCTGGACCTGGCAGACTCTCTGTGCCTCAGAATGGCCCATCTTTGGAGTCGTATGGCCCCAAGAAAGATCTTTCTACTTCCCACTAATTTATAAAGTCAGAGATATTGTCTTTCAGCCAGGGCCACATAGCCATCCTGATCAACAGCCATATATCTTAACTTTTCAGGACCTCTGCAAATCTCCTCCTCCATGGGTGAAGCCTTTCCTTGCCCATGCCTCTGCTCATACTCCTTCCCACATGATCTCTCAAACCCTCACCTCTTCCTCCTCCTCCACCCTCTGTTTTCCCTGAGTCACAAGATTTGACTCTACTGGACTCTTCCTCCTCTCCTTATCCCCTGCCCTCGTCCCCTAACACACAACACACTCTAAGTGATTCCCCTGCTGCTGACTAAGCCTCTCTACCATTGGAGGAAGCTAAGCTGGTAATAGGATCTGATAATGGACCGATGTTCATGGCCCAGGTAAGTCAAGGGTTAGCCAGGAACCTGGGGATTAATTGGAAGTTATATTGTGCTTATAGACCCCAGAGTTCAGGACAAGTAGAAAGAATGAATAGAACCATTGAAGAGACCTTAACGAAATTAAGCTTAGAGACCAGCATAAAAGATTGGACTGTGCTCCTGACTTATGCAATGTTTCATGCAAGAAAAAATCCTTCTGTTTCTTTGAGTAACCTTACCCCCTGAGAAGTTCTCTATGGTGGCCCTCGTCCAGTAAGGGTCCTAAGCCCAACTGTAAGACCTAAGGATCCTTTCCACACCCTCTTGCTTGACAGACTTAAAGCTCTTGAAAGAACTCAGTGATACCTGTGAAAATAGCTGCCCACTGCGTAACAAACTGTGTACCAGGGGATTCCACATCCATATCAAATAAGAGACTTCATGTATGTAAGATGACATCAGGTGTCATCCCTGGAACCCAGCTGTAAAGGACCATACCAGGTGCTACTTATAACACCTACAGTGGTAAAGGTATACAGAATCACTTCTTGGATCCATGCCTCTCATCTCAAGCCTGCTCCTTGTCCAGAATCTTTCTGGAAACTGGAAAAGACTGGTAACAGTTTCAAATTGTGTATTCGCCATGTGGATAAGGTTATATACTCTCCCCTTGGCCACAAGTAGTCCTAACCCTCATCAGCCTTTTAAGCAGCGATGGCTGATCACAAATCCTACTGAAAAAGTGTATAATCGATCTCACATACATCCCCCTTAGGGACCTGGTGGCCATCTCTCCACCCAGACATTTGTCAGCTGGCCATAGGTTTTTTCTATTGGGATATCCCTGATGAAGAAAATCCCACTAAAATACCATTAAATCCCTTGTGTACCATAGATAATGGAAACAAACATTATGGATGTAGGGACACGCGAGCCAGATGCAGGTTGGCTATCCTAGATTACTTGTTTGCCCGGGAAACTATCAAAGCCACAAACAGTAACGGCTGTGTGGGGGAAAAACCGACTTCTTCAGTATGTCATGGAGATGTGAGCATACAGAGGCTGCCTGATGGAACCCAATACTTCATCAAATTCAGTACACAGCATTGGCCATATTACCAAGTAGACAACAGAAAAAGGATGGCCCCCAGAGGGGTCTCTAGATCCTCAAATTTTGCGTGACCTTTTTAACTTCTGCAAGTGCTCAAAAGGGTGAAAGGAGATTCCCCTATGTGGAAGCCCTTTCCCTCCTTCACTCACATCCTGAACTATGCTTCTCCAATAGATTTTTATCCTCAGCCTTCTGCTCCAGACTCTCTGCTGTCACTCCCACCTCAGCAACGTGATTTCTCCCCTCCAATTACTAGATCAGAATCCCAAACCTCCACCAGTTCTCAGACAATTGCCCGCTTGTGAGGTAGCAGGTACTGAGGTACCCCTCCACCCACTCACTCCTCTCTCTTCCTGTCAGTGCCCACACCGGGTCCCACCAGGTCCTCTTTCCAGCTAACCCAAAGCTCAAACGAGCTGAGGAGAGCTCTCAGACCCTTATCCAAGATGTAATATAAATGGCCATTAAAGTTGCTTTGTCATCACTGAAAACAGGTTACTAAAATTTAAAGTCCCTCACAGGATTTTGGGATACTCACTCCCGTTTTCTGCTCTTCTCTACCTGTTCTACTGCTCAAGTTTTTTGCTAGAAAATTCCCAAACACCTTTCCAATTATTCTTTTACATCTCTCTTTTTCCTCATTCTCAGATCCTCGGAGCTTCTCTCAGCCCCACCTTCCCCGTATTCCCCCTCTGTACCAGGCCCACAGAAAAGTCTTAAATGTCCTTCTCCAGAAGTCTTCACCATGGCTGACTTTAGAACTTTCAGCATAGAGTTTCTATAAAGAGTTCAATGTAGATAAACTTTCTCTTTTTGTATTGCCCTGTTATACTTGGCCACTGGCTAAAAAACTCAGTACTTCTAAGCTAGACAACCCCTAACTAGTTTTTCACAAAATATGTGAACAAGTCCTCTGGCCTTCAGCTGGGGCTTCACAGAAATGGCCACATTTCTAAGATAAAGAAATTACCAACTGGGCTCCGTTGTAACAGCTGGCAGGGGGAAAATAAGAAAGGGAATAAAAAGCTCTCCTCCTCCCAGGTGTCCTTGAAAATTTAACTTGCCCAGAACAGAGGAAAAATCAGAAACATATACTGCTTTTTTGAACTTCTGCAGACTGTAAACTTCTGAGCCCCATCCCTTATATGTTGGGTACACAATTCTGAAACTACCTAAACTTGAGTTTCAGGGGACTAATTGATTACAACAGAAGCAATGCCCTCTGAATCCAGTTGCAACAATATAGGACTGTTTCCCTGTCTTCAGTGCTATCTTAGGTGCCTTGCCTTGTCTGTCCCTACAACAGCATAATTCTATATACTTAAACATTGTTTATGTTTTCATGAAATGGTCAACAGATGTGATTAATTTGAAATGTTGCAGATGTTTCCCAGAAAGCTCTATCATGACGCAGGTTCGTTTGAAGATCAAATAGGGGGGGCATACAACCGGTTCCACTGGGAACTTGTATCCCTCACTTTAGCCATCCTATTAGGAATAGGAGTTGCTGCACGGGTGGGCACAGGAACCACTGCCATTGTCCATGGGACACAACAAATGACCCAATTAGAAGAAGCAATAGAGCAAAACTAAGATATTAGAAACCTCCATCAGAGCTTTGCATGAATCTTTAACCTCTCTCTCTGAAGTTGTTTTAAAGAACAGTTGAGGGTTGGACCTCCTCTTCATTAGAGAAGGGGGCCTTTGTGCTGCATTGAGGGAAGGATGTTGTTTTTATGCTGACCATACTGGAGTTGTAATAAAATCTATGAGTAAATTTAAAAGACACCTTGAAGAGCATCAACAAGAGAGAGAGGCCCAAAAAGGGTGGCTTGAGTCTTGGTTCACACACTCCTCCTGGTTAACTACGTTTTTATCAACCCTGGCCGGTCCAATAATAATCCTCATATTATTGCTAACTATAAAATCCTGTTTGCTCAACCGTGTAATTTCTTTTCTCCAGGCTCAAATTGGACGAGTTAAACTTATGGTAATACCCCACTAGCAGACATAGAATGTGACACCCTCCAATGATCATTTTTATGATTAAAAGTAGCCAGAAGAAGAAGTGGGGAATTAAAGTTTAATAAAATAGGTACTTGTCACTTCTTGTTTTTCTGTATGCTTAACAAAACACTATTGAAATCTTGAGAAATGCTTGCAAATCTTGTTCCCAGAATGTTCTGTCCCCAACTGCCCAACTGCAGAATGTACTCCCTCACCCAGGTGAATGCAAACCACCCTCTCACCCTGACCCATCAATAAAATTCCCTCCCTGCCCTCTCCAGGGAAAGTATATAAGCTCTATTTAAGTTATTCTCAGGGCTATCTGCTCTATTCAAGTGATCTCTGAGCCCCAGCATGCTGGACACCCAAAAAACCCTTTGATGTGGCAAGAGATAGTCTGTTGGTGGTCTCCTCCTCTGAAGCTCGCCCCAAATTTACTTGGATGATTGAATGTAGAAGAGAACATTCAGTCAAAAACGATAGTCTGTAGCATTAGGAAGATAGTCAGTACTTTTATGAAGAAGGGTGAGTATAGGAATTGGAAAAAAATTTCTTTAGCAATAGGGTTTCGATTAGAGAGTGAATGTAAATGTCAGCACAGGTGAAGAGTCAGTCACAATGATGAACTGGGGAAAATATGTAGGAAAGCAGATATCAATAGAGACATTACAAAATCAGGCAAAGTATAAAGTGAGTGATAGGATTAGACATTTTGAACAGGGTTGAGTTTAAATATATAATCTTAGGAAGAAACAAATATGTAGTCACAATTAGGATTGACATTTGAGAGCATTAGGCAAATTTCAGGTGGATGAATATTTCTCAGAATAATCTTGTGAATAGTTGATTATAAATCCACATAATAAACATGAATGAATTTAGGGAGTGTATAAAAGACACATATATTTCATATTTTGAAAAATCTGGAGAGTGTATATATATATATATATATATATATATATATATATATATATACAAAACACACACACAGACAAAAAAGTAGCAAAATATGTGTCAATCAAAATTCATTATAAAATATATATCATCCACAGATCTAAAAATATTAATTTTACTGAACATGGATTTATGTATAATGCTGTTCAACTAGCAAGCTCAACCATAGGTTGAATATCCAATTCCAACAAGTTTATTAGGAGTGATCTCTTCTAACAATTTGTATCTGCCAAGTCAGCCACCTCACAAGAATGTACGTGTGGTACCAGGGAGGAATCTATATGTGCATATAAGAATACAGAGAAAGGGAGACAGGAATTCACATATTTGTTAACCTTAAAAATACATGGACAACTATTTCAACAATAAATTGACTAGATTCATAACTCCAACTCTGTATCATGCAAAAGAAAAGTACAACAATACACCAGGCCTACTCTGAACTGCTTGTATTTCGATTCTGTTTGGGTTATTTTTCTCCATCATATTAGAATTAGTAGTCAGAGTCTGGTCGGGTATGGGTTAGAGTCAGGGATTCAGTATTTTGAATGGAAAATAGAAAACTGAATCCAATGTTTATGCAAATATATGCTACAGAAAATTCTTCCCACTCTCCTCCAGAACAATGCCTTGACATTACCTTCGCCCCAAGTAAGACACAATTAGAAGAGAAGAGTTAGAAAATCTGTGAATACCTATCAGGAATGGAAAATGCTCCAGATTTCACATCTTTGGAGGCGGTAGAGGAGTTTCCAAAAGTAAGGGACAGGGTAAACACTCCACAAATATGGAGCTCTGCTGGCCTAAAGACTTTTTGAGAATCTGCCTTTAAGGTTGGGCACTTAAAATATATGTTGTTTTCAGGAGCTTTAGCTTTATTTGTAGTGAGACAATCAAAGCTCGATCTGCATCTATGTGACCTGGAGGACATGGTTATTTATTTTTCAATAAAAATGAGGCAGCAGTGCTGAATTCTCTCTTTGTAGGTAAACTGTGGCCACTGAGGGCTAAGTGTCTCCCTGTGTGGACTGTGAAACAACTTGGTCATCCTCCAATTATCGTGGTGTTTCTTGCTGCTGCACTGGGAGTTTGGAATTTGCTTCATTAAATACAACGAGTTCAAATGGGAAACAGTGCTGAAGGGAGTTCTGTCAGCTGTGGTGTGCAGGGTCTCCAGGAGAATGCACCAACCAGGGTTCTATCCCACGTAGCTTGCCCCCTTGACAATAGCAACATGATTCTGAACATTGCCCTAAAACCTCTCCATATAAAAATATGCCTTTACGTATATGGGTCTGATGGCTGCACCATGTCAGTCTCAAGCCATTTGGAAGCCAGTGGAAGATCCACATGGCCCCACCACAGATGTTTTATCACTCACTTGCGTAACACTTCTCTAGGCCCACTACTCACTAGGCTTCTACTTACCAGCATCTCTGTTCTACACCATTTTCCTGAAACCCAGTCAATCAAGGCCCTGTCTGGTATATTCATGATCATCAACAGGACATCAAAGGTCCTCCAGTGACATCTGGTCATGGGAATTTTAAAAATTTCATGGTAATTATCTAGCAATTTTTCACGGATGAAGTTGGAGGCACTGTGGTTTGCAATTCATTCAGGAACCATTAAAGGGTTAGAAAGCTAATTTCAGGGAAAGCTCTGGAGCACTCTCACAGGCAAGGCTACCCAAAGAGTGGCCAAAAAGTCACATGAAGCGAGGCCAATTGAGGTCTATAAAGCGAGGTCCATGTGTGTTTTGAATCTCAATAATGCATGCCAAGTCTTTCAGAATAAAATCATGTAATATCCTGGCTGAGATTCGCAGTGTTCTGTGGAAAGCCAACCTGTGCCTAGATCTCAGGTTCCAATGGCAACTTCATGCCTGGCCTCCTAAAATCCCAACACAATTCATGGCAATACTTCTCTCAGGTCAGTTCCAGAACTCAGTCTATAAGGAGAATCACACCAGAGTTCAAGTCCAGGTGGACCCAGACAACTCTTCCAACCGCGACTCAAATGAAAACAATTAAAACCAAAATACTCCCTCATGGCCCTATTCTTCTTCCATATAGACACTAATCATAACCTCTTCCTGGAGTTTTCCATGAGTTGTGCAGCCCAAGAGAATGTCCAAAATAAGCTTCTTGCACCTCTTTTGCCTAACTTCAGGGTGGCCTGGGCACCCTTCCTGTGAATCAGGAGTGATCAAATAGGCCTGCCCTTAATACTGCTCCGCTTATCCAATTTGAGGCTCTCTGACTGTGGGGTCTAGATTCTTTATGTGAATTGGAGTCATGAGAAAAGCCAAGACAGTGTCCAAAATCAGCTCGCTTGCCCCTCATTTGCCTAAAGTCAGGGTGGCCTGGACACCGTTTCTGTGAACGAGGAGTGATCAAATAAGCCTGCCGTTAATACTTCTGTGTTTCTCCAATTTGACGCCTACTGATTTCAGGTATCAATTCTTTATGTGATTTGGAGTTATGCGAAAACCCAAGCACCTCTGCAGGGAATTGAAGAACTCATTTGACCCAAAGAATCCCTATTCTCACTTGATGGAGTTCAGGAAATTAACAGAGGAAGGCAAGAGACTTCATCCATAATGAATGATTTTTTTTTGCCATTATGGCTTTGGACGCACACATGGGACCATTCTTTAGATCCATCAGGTGCTGAGAATCTAAGTCATAGACACAAACATGGCCAAGAGACTAATTCAGACACATAACTTCCCAAAGCAATTAAGCAAAGAGCCACAGGTGATGACATTCATTTCCATTTGAAAACTGTTTACTTCAGGCTTCACAAAGTGGTGGATTGAGGCAAAGAACTTCCTGACATTCAGTGCAAAACAACAATAAGTAAGCAAAAGGCCCAAAGCAGGGTTTCTCCACTGAGACTTTCCTGGTCACACTGATATCTGCATTTTCTGAGATGCTCGCCATTCTCTTCAGCTATCCATTACATGGCCATGTCACAGAGTTTGGAGGTGGTACATATTTTGGACACAAATCCATGAGCCTATTCTGGATAGTGGCCAGAATTCAGGAAGAAAACAGCAACTTAGAAAGATAGCAGGTGTTGCACATCAAAAAGACAAGCTGCACTCCATTCATATATTGGGCAGGTTGAATTATGGGAAGATTTACACTAGACAGTACACATCCATTAATGCATTCTCTTTTCCAATATCTACAACAACGGACACAGTGGGATACACAGACATAGAAAAACTTGCCTTGTCAAATGACTTACTAGAAACTGTCCACTCCAAACCAAACTAACCGCCTTTCCCATCTATTCTCAGAACATGAGACAAAACAATAAACCCATACCCACTCCCACAAAGGCACCTCCTTCCCCCAATTAGGTCTGTGACTATCCAGATTGTCCTCTGACAGGTGGGCCATACTATGTTCCCCTGAAATGGTCCGTCTTCTCTAAGATCTGGTGAAATATAAGTATGAAAACAGAAATCTAGGTATGATTTGAAGCCCAGAAGGGTTTTTCCCTTGATTGGGATACTTAGCTTTGAATTATGCTCTGCAAAGTTGTCTCAGATAATTCGATATACAATGGCATAGGACCTTTTACATTGGATGATTGAATGTAGAAGAGAACATCCAGTCAAAAAGGGATAGTCTGTAGGATTAGGAAGATAGTCGGTAGGTTTAGAAAGAAGAGTGATTAAAGGATTTGGACCAAAAGTTCTTTAGCAATAGGGTTTCGATTATAGAGTGAATGTAAATGTCAGCACATATGAAGTGTCAGTCACTAGGATCAACTTGGGAAAATATGTAAAAAAGCAGATATCAATAGAAACATTATGAAATCAGGCAAAGTATAAAGTGAGTGATAGGATTAGACATTTTCAACAGGGTTGAGTTTGAATATATAAATTAGGAAGAAACAAATATGTAGTCACCAATAGGATTGACAATTGACAGCATTAGGCAACCTGGACATGGATGTTTTTAGTAATCCATGTACACTTTACATTTAGGCTTTGGTACAATCATAAATGTGACCTTTACATTTTTTTTGTCCAGAATATTACTTTGATTAAATGTATATGTACATCAGGTGACATGAGTATGTCTTCCACCATTTCTGCGAGCAATATATTGAAGATGTAAAATTAGAATCGGGGGTACAAAGAGGTGTACCCTGTGTCTATGAATATAGAGATAAAGCATGAATAGACCCTAATGTGAATAAATAATATAACTTTTTTCAACTTTAAAAAATGAATTGATCTAATATCTGAAAAATTAAAGGAAATCGTATATTGATATACAATCATTCATTCCAACCAGGTATATATGTAATGGAAATATTTGTGTTTTGGTTTATCATGAAGAGTGTGTGAGTTTTGCTTCAAAATGATTATGGAAATTCAAAATAATGTGTTTGGAAAGAAGTCTCATGAAAAGACCAGTCAAGAAACCCTGACAATACATGTGTTCTGAAGCAAGAAGTGGTGAAAGTTGAAACAAATGCATATTAATTTGTGAACTTGTGGATGAAATGTATATCCTATGATGTGCAAAAACTGAAGAAATAATAATGTACCAGTGTCGAATACAAATGAATAAAGAATTACATATCATGTCCCATAGGAATCTACTTGCATTGATGTTAGACTGGGTCAGTTACTGTAGAATAATTAGGATTTGTATGCATCATTCCCTGAAGTTAGTTTTCAGTACTAGGAAACAAATATGTATTTCAGGTGGATGAATATTTCTGAGAATAATCTTGTGAAATGTTGATTAAAAATCTACATACATGAACATGAATGAATTTAGAGAGTGTATATTAGACACATATATTTCATATTTTGAAAAATCTGGAGAGTGTATACACACACACACACACACAAATAAAAAACACTCACAGACATTAAAAAGTAGCAATATAAATGCTAATCGAAATTCATCAGTAAGTATATATCATCCACAGATGCAAAAATGTTTATTTTACTGAACATGAGTTTATGTATAATGTTGTTCTACTAGGACGCTCCCTATAGGTTGAATTTTCAGTTCCAACAGCGTTTAGGAGGAGTGATCTCTTCTCACAATTTGTATCTGCCAAGTCAGCCACCTCACAAAGATGTACGTGTGATACCTGGTAGGATTCTATATATGCATATAAATATATAAGTGTGAATAGGCTAAAGAGAAAGGGAAACATGAATTCTCATATTTGTTAACTTTAAAAACACATGGAGATCTTTTTCTATTAAACATTGACAAGATTTATAACTCCTACCTTGTATAATGCAAAATGCAAGTCCAACTATACAACATGCCTCCAATGAACTGCTTGTATTTCTATAGGTTTGTGTTATTTTTCTCTATCATATTAGGATGAGTTGTCTGAGTCTAGTAGGTATGGGTTAGTGTCAGATATTCAGTATTTCAAAAGGAAAATTGGAAATTGAATCCAATTTGTATGCAAATATATGCTGCACAAATATCCTCCCACTCTCATCCAGAACAATGCCTTGAAATTACCTTCACCCCAAGTAAGACACAGTTAGAGGAGAATAGATAGAAAATCAGTGAATACATATCTGGAATGGAAAATGCTCAGGAGTTCACAACCTTGGAGGTTGTAGAGGAGTTTCCAAAAGTAAGGGACAGGGTAAACACTCCACAAACATGGAGCTCTGCTGGCCTAAAAACTTTTAGAGCAACTGCCTCTGAGTTTGGGAACGTGAAAATTATGTTGTTGTCAGGAGAATTGGCTTCCTTTGTAGTGAGACCATCAAAGCTGGGTCTGCCTCTATGTGACGTGGAGGACATGGTATCTTATTTTCCAATGAACATGAGGTAGCAGTGTTGATTTTCTTCTTTTTAGGTAAACTGTGGCCCCTGGGGACTAAGTGTCTCCCCGTTGGACTGTGAAGCCATTTGGTCCTCCTCCACTTTTTGTGGGGTTTTTGCTGCTGAACTGGGAGTTTGGTATTTGCTTCATGAAATTCAAGGAGTTCAACTGAGACACAGTGCTGGAGGGAGTTCTGCCATGTGCGGTGGTTAAGAGTCTGCAGAAGAACGCACCAACCACGCTTCTATCCCTCAAAGCTTGCCACATTGCATCCTTGTCCATAGCAACCTGATTCTGAACATTGCCCTGAATCCTCTTCATATAACAAGATGCCTTTAATTACAAGGGTCTGCTGGCTGCTTCATGTAATCCACAAGCCATTTGGAAGCCAATGGAAGATCCACATTGCTCCAACAGAGATGTTTTATCACACTCCTGCCCACCAAAGCTCTAGGCCCACTTCTCAGCAGGCTGCAACTTTCTGGCACCTCTGTTCTACACCATTTTCATGAAACCCAGTCAAGCAAGGCACTGTCTGGTACATCCATGATCAGCAACAGGACATCCAAAGGTTCTCCAGTGCCACCTGGTCATGGGAATTTCAAAAATTTCATGGTATTTATTTAGACATTTTTCAAGGATGAAGTTGGAGGCACTGTGGGTTTCAATTCATTCAGGAACCAGTAAATGGTGAGCAAGATTATTTCAATGAAAGCTCTGGAGAACCCTCACAGGCAAGGCTTCCCAAAGAATGGCCAAAAGGTCACATTAAGCCAGGCCCATTGAGGTCTACAATATGAGGTCCATGTGTGTTTTCACTCTCAACTATGGCTGCCAAGTCTTTCGAATGAAATCATGTGATATCTTGGCTGAAATTCCCAGAGCTCTGTGGAAAGCCACTCTGGGGCTAGATCTCAGTTTCCAAGGGTGACTCTCATACATGGCCTCTTAAATCACAACACAATACATGGCAATACTTCTCTGAGATCAGTTCCTGAACTCAGTCTATAAGGGGAATCACACCAGAGTTCAAGCCCAGGTAGACCTTGTTATGTCTTCCAACTGTCACACAAATATCCACAATTAAATCCAAAACACTTCCACATGGCACTCATCTTCTTCCATTTACACAATCATCATAACCTCTGGCTGGAGGTTTCCCTGAGGGGTGCAGCCCAAGACAGTGTCCAATATAACCTCCCTTGTCCCTCTTTTGCCTAAAATCAGGGTGGCCAGGACATCCTTCCAGTGAACCAAGAGTGATCAAATAGGCCTGTCATTAATATGGCACTGCTTCTCCAATTTGAGGCCTACTGACTGTGTGTTTTAGATTCTTTATGTGAATTGGAGTCTCGAGAAAAACCAAGCACTTATGGGCTAGCCTCTGCAGGGTTTTGAGGAACACATTTGAACCAAATGATCACTGTTCTCACATGATGGAGAACAGGACACTTACAGAGGAATGCGAGAGACTTCATCCACACTGACTGCTCTTTTGTCCATTTTCGTTTTGGATGCACACATGGGATCCTTCTTTAGATCCATCAGGTGCTGAGAATCTAAGCCACAGTCTCACACAGGGCCAAAAGACTGATTCAGACACATCCCTTTCCAAAGCAATTAAGCAAAGAGCCACAGGTGATGCCCTTTCATTTCCATTTGGAAACTGTTTCTTTAGGCTCTACAATGGTGTGGCCTGAGGCAAAGGCCTTCCTGACATTCAGGGCAACAGAACAATTGATGAGCAAAAGGCCCAAAGCAGGGTTTCTTCACTTAGAATTTCCTGGTCAAACTGATATCTGAGTTTTCTGAGATGCTCCCATTTCTTTCAGCTATCCAGTACATGGCCATGTCACAGAGCTTGGAGGTGGTACATATTTTGGACACAAAACCATGAGCCTATTCTGGAGAGTGGCCAGAATTCAGGAAGAAAACCGGAACTTAGGAAGATTGTTGGAGTTGTCCACCCATAAGTCAAGCCGCAGTCCATTCATAAATTGGGCAAGTTGAGTCTAGACAGGACACATCCAATGATTCATTCTCTTTTCTAATATCTAAAACCACGGACACAGTGGGATACACAGACAAAGAAACACTGGCCTTGTCAAACGACTTACCAGAAACAGTTCACTCCAAACCAAACAAACCGCCTTTCCTACCTATTCTCAGAACATGAGACAAAATCTCAAACCCACACCCACACACACAAAGGAAGCTCCTTCCCCCAAGTAGGTCTGTGACTATTGGGAGTGTCCTCTGACTGGTGGGCCAAACTATGTTCTGATGAAATCGCCTGTCCTGTGTCACATATGGTCTCCTTGGCCAAATCTGTGAAGTTGTCACTAGCCAGCGGTGAGCCACTACCTGCTTTCTCAGGAAAGGCCCCTCTTTAGAGCTTTCCTGACATTTGTTCATCCTCACCTCAGTAGGTACCAAGAAAGACTGACTCTGTCCTTGGTAAATCCAAAAAATACGACCACTGGGACTGGGACTGAGACTGGCTCTGGGTGCCTGGCTTCCCGGATTCCAAGTTCAGAGAGTTCCATCACCAAGGAAGTGAGGTGAGATTACTTCCTTCAGGAATTCTTTGAGGTCATTGCCTTGGCAACCACTTTGTCCTAACTGTTGCTTACAATACTCCTATGAGATGGAGGCTGTCCTTTCTTCCTGTGACACTTTTACAAGTTAGAATGGTATATCAACCATAGGGACCCCGGAATAGCTCTCCACACATGCCTGGTTTGGTCTATCTTCTCTACATTAACAAGAGAGAGGCTTATTCAGACACAACCCTTCATCCTGGGAAGGCTGTTTGCGATGGAAGATGACATTTGCTCTCTCAGGTCCTTCATAGCTGCCTACATCTTCTCCAGGGATCAAGTCTGCATGGACATTTGAGGTTCTCAGCAGGAGGAAGATACCCTACATTCCTGTATTGTAAGACGAACTCTGTCCCTGCTCTTCTGCAAAGTTAGATTAAGGTAAGAGTGTATGGTTAGGGTTAATAACATGTTCGATTTGGGTTACGAATCATTGCGAAGGATGATTAATAGTATTGGGAACCTGCGATATTTATAAGATTATAGAGGTGAAATATAAGTATGGAAACAGAAATCTAGGTAAGATTTGAAGCCCAGAAGGGCATTAGGCCCTTGATTGGGATACTTAGCTTATAATTACGTTCTGCACAGATGTCTCAGATAAATCGATAATCAATGGCATAGGACCTTACACCTTGGATGATTGATTTTAGAAGAGAACATCCACTCAAATTGAGATAGTCGGTGGGATTAGGAAGGTAGTCAGTATCTTTAGGAAATAGAGTGAGTATAGGATTTGGGGCAAAAGTTCTGTAGCAATAGGGTTTTTGTTATAGAGTGAATGTAAATTTCAGCACATGTGAAGAGTCAGTCACATGATGAACTGGGGAAAATATGTAAAAAGGAAAATATCAATACAGACATTATGAAATGAGGCAATTATACAGTGAGTGATAGGATTAGACATTTTCAATAGGGTTGAGATTGAATACATAATCTTAGGAAGAAACAAATATGTCGTCACCAATAGGAATGACATTTGAAAGCATTAGGCAACCTGGACATTTATCGTTTTAGTAATCCATGTTCACTTTCCATTTAGGATTTGGTACAATCATAAGTGTGATCTTTGCATTTTGTGCCCAGAAAAATATTGTGATCAAATATGTATGTAGATCATATGACATGAGTATTTCTTCCACCATTACTGGGAGCAATATTTGAAGACATATAAATTAGTATTGGGGGTACAAAGTGGTGTACCCTGTGTCTTTGAATATAGAGATAATGCATGAATAGACCATACTGTGAATAAATATTATAACTGGTTCCACTTTAAATAATGGATTGAATTGATATCTGAAAATATATAGGAAATCATATATTGACATACAATCATTCACTCCAACCAGTTATATATCTAATGGTAATCTTAGGGTTATTGTTTATCATGAAGTGTGTGTGAGTTTTGTTTCAAAAGTGATTATGGAAATCGAAAATAATATGTTTGGAAAAAAGTCTCATAAAAAGACCAATCAAGAAATATGGAGGAATTCATGTGTTCTGAAGCAGGAAGTGATTGAAAGTGAAACAAGTGCCTATAAATTTTCTAAATTGTGAATGAAATATATATCCTGTTATGTGCATAAACTGATGAAATAGTAATGTACCAGTGTTGAATAAAAGTGAACGTCAAAATACACATCATGTCCAATAGGAATCTACTTGCATTGATGTTAAACTGGGTCAGTTACTGTAGAAATATTAGAATTGCATGCATTATTCACCAAAGAGAGTTTTTTTTTTATTTTTATTTATGGTTGTTCAAAACATTACATAGTTCTTGATATATCATATTTTACACTTTGATTCAAGTGGGTTATGAACTCCCATTTTTACCCTGTATACAGATTGCAGAATCACATCAGTTACACATCCATTGATTCACATATTGCCATACTAGTGTCTGTTGTATTCTGCTGCCTTTCGTATCCTCTACTATTCCCCCTGGCCTCCCCGCCCCTCCCCACTTCTCTCTCTACTCCCTCTACTGTAATAAATTTCTCCCCCTTGTATTATTTTTCCCTTTCCCCTCAATTCCTCTTGTATGTAATTTTGTATAACCCAGAGGGTCTCCTTCCAATTCCATGCAATTTCCCTTCTCCCTCCCTTCCTCCTCTCATCCCTGTTTAATGTTAATCATCTTGTCATGCTCTTCATCCCTATCTGTTCTTAGTTACTCTCCTTATATCAAAGATGACATTTGGCATTTGTTTTATAGGAATTGTGTAGCTTCACTTAGCATAATCTAGTCTAATGCAATCCATTTCCCTGCAAATTCTATGATTTTTTATTTTTCAATGCAAAGTAATAATCCTTTGTGTATAAATGCCACATTTCTTTTATCCATTTTTCTATTGAAGGGCATCTAAGTTGGTTCCACAGTCTTGCTGTTGTGAATTGTGCTGCTATGAACATCGATGTAGCAGTGTCCCTGTAGCATGCTCTTTTTAGGTCTTTAGTGAATAGACCAAGAAGGGCAATAGCTGGGTCAAATGGTGGTTCCATTCCAAGCTTTCCAAGAAATCTCCATACTGCTTTCCAAATTGGCTGCACCAATTTGCAGTCCCACCAGCAATGTACAAGTGTACCTCTTTTCCCACATCCTTGCCAGCACTTCTTGTTGTTTGACTTCATAATGGCTGCTAATCTTACTGGAGTGAGATGGTTTCTTAGGGTGGTTTTGATTTGCATTTCTCTGACTGCTGGAGATGGTGAGCATTTTTTCATGTACTTGTTGATTGATTGTATGTCCTCATCTGAGAAGTGTCTGTTGAGGTCCTTGGCCCATTTGTTGATTGGGTTATTTGTTATCTTATTGTCTAATTTTTTGAGTTCTTTGTATACTCTGGATATTAGGACTCTATCTGAAGTGTGAGTAGTAAAGATTTCTTTCCAGTATGTAGGCTCCCTATTTACCTCTTATTGTTTCTTTTGCTGAGAAAAAACTTTTTTAGTTGAGTAAGTCCCATTTGTTGATTCTAGTTATTAACTCTTGTACTATAGGTGTCCTATTGAGGAATTTGGAGCCCAACCCCACAGTATGTACATTGTAACCAAATTTTTCTTCTATCAGACAGTGTGTCTCTGATTTGATATCAAGGTCCTTGATTCACTTTGAGTTAACTTTTGTGCATGGTGAGAAAAAGGGATTCAGTTTCATTTTGTTATATATGGATTTTCAGTTTTACCAACACCATTTGTTGAAGATGCTATCCTTCCTCCATTGCATGCTTTTAGCTCCTTTATCAAATATAAGATAGTTGTAGTTTTGTTGATTGGTTTCTGTGTCCTCTATTCTGTACCATTGGTCCACCTGCCTGTTTTGGTACCAGTACCATGCTATTTTTGTTACTATTGCTCTGTAGTATAGTTTGAAGTCTGGTATCGCTATACCGCCTGATTCACACTTCCTGCTTAGCATTGTTTTGCAATTCTGGGTCTTTTATTTTTTCATATGAATTTCATGATTGCTTTCTCTATTTCTACAAGAAATGCCTTTGGGATTTTGATTGGCATTGGATTAAACCTATAGAGAACTTTTGGTAATATCGCCATTTTGATGATGTCAGTTCTGCCTATCCATGAACAGGGTATATTTTTACATCTTCTAAGATCTTCTATTTCTCTCTTTAGGGTTCTGTAGTTTTCATTGTATAAGACTTTCACCTCTTTTGTTAGGTTGATTCCCATTTTTTTTTTTTTTAGGATATTGTGAATGGAGTGGTTGTCCTCATTTCCATTTCAGAGGATTTGTCACTGATATACAGGAATGCCTTTGATTTATGCGTGTTGATTTTATATCCTGCCACTTTGCTGAATTCATTTATTAGCTCTATTAGTTTCTTTGTAGAACCTTTTGGGTCTGCTAGGTATAGAATCATGTCATCTGCAATAGTGATAATTTAAGTTATTCTTTTCCTATTTATATGCCTTTAATTTCTTTCATCTGTCTAATTGCTCTGGCCAGTCTTTTGATAACTATATTGAACAAAAGTGGTGAGAGCAGGCATCCCTGTCTTGTTCCAGATTTTAGAGGGAATGTCTTCAATTTTTCTCCATTCAGAATGACGCTAGCCTGCGGTTTAGCATAGATTGTTTTTACAATATTGAGGAATGTTCCTGTTATTCCTAGTTTTTCGAGAGTTTTGAACATAAAGGGATGCTGTACTTTGTCGAATGCTTTTTCTGCATCTATCTAGATGATAATATGGTTTTTATTTTTAAGTCTATTGATGTGGTGAATAACACTTATTGATTTTCGTATATTGAACCCTCCTTGCATCCCAGGGATGAACCCTACTTGATCATGGTGCACATTTTTTTGATATGTTTTTGTATCTGATTTGCCAGAATTTAATTTAAGATTTTTGCATTTAGGTTCATTAGAGATATCGGTCTTTAGTCTTCTTTCTTTGAAGTGTCTATCTGGTGTAGGAATCAGGGTGATATTGGCCTCGTAGAATGAATTTGGAAGATCTCCCTCTTTTTCAATTTTCTGAAATAGCCTGAGTAATTTGTCTGCAACACAAAGGTGAATGGCATCCTGAAATTACCTGTTCTATAGCTGAATGAGCTTCGATCAGTCAAAAACAGGGATGGTGACATCAGCTCTCCAAGATAGTGGCCGCTGGCTTCCTCTGTGGTCTGACCGGTGTGGAGAACCGAATTGGACCGCATCCTTACCCATCTCAAACAAAGAATTCAGCACTTAGCACAGTGATTGCATACCTGGCAGGAGCCCACAGAATCCACACCGCTGTATATTTGCATTGCTATCTCTTCGTTTCCCAGTGCGCGCCGCAGACTCTAGCCACAGACCGATTTCCTGAATAAGCAGCATGACGCTCCATGCGGACAAATCACTCGTGTTTGAGCTCGCGTAGCTGATCCTCATGAGATGGAAATATGTCCACTAGGTTTTGGAGCACCCCAATTTTGCTGGAAATTTCTAACAAGATATATTTTAGCCGTTATAACTCGTCATTCTCCCGCACAGTGACGCGGTACATGGGGGTGATGCACTCCCTTCACCACCATCATATGATCCCCCGAAGTTAGTTTTCAGTACTAAGAAACAAATATGTATTTCAGGTGGATGAATATTTCTGAGAATATTCTTGTGAAAACATGATTATAAATGCACGTACATGAAAATGAATGAATTTAGGGAGTGTATAATAAGAAAAATATACTTCATATTTTGAAAAATCTGGAGAGTGAATATATATATATATATATATATATATATATATATATATATATACACTCACAGACATTAAAAAGTAGCATTATGTATACCAATCGAAATTCACATGAAATAATATATCATCCACAGATCCAAAAATATTCATTTTAATGAACATGGATTTATGTTGTTCAACTAAGAAGCTCACTCATATGTTGTATTTTCAGTTCCAACAGCGTTTAGTAGGAATGATCTCTTCTCACAATTTGCAGCTGCCAAGCCAGCCACCTCACAAAATGTACGAGTGATACCAGGTAGAATTCTAAATGTGCATATGAAAATACATGTGATGAATAGGCTACAGAGAAAGGGAGACAGTTATTCACATATTTGTTAACTTTTAAAACACATGGAGAACTATTTCAATTAAAATTCGCTAGATTTATAACACCTACCATTTATCATAAGAAAGGCAAGTCCAACTATACACCATGCCTCCTGTGAACCTCTTGTATTTCTATTCTGTTTGGGTTATTTTTCTCCACCATATTAGGATTAGAAGTCAAAGTCTAGTAGGGTATGTGTTAGTGTCAGGGATTCAGTATTTTGAATGGAAAATTGGAAAATGTATCCAATGTGTATGCAAATATGTGCTACACAAAAAATTCCCACTCTCATTCAGCACAATGCCTTGACATTACCTTCGCCCCACATAAGACACAATTAGAGGAGAAGAGTTAGAAAATCTGTGAATACATATGTGGAATGAAAAATGCTCAGGAGTTCACAAATTTGCAGGTGGTAGAGGAGTTTCCAAAAGTAAGGGACAGGGTAAAAACTCCACAAACATGAAGTTCTGCCAGCCTAACATCTGGAGAAACTGCCTCTGAGGTTGGGCAATGAAATATATGCTGTTGTCAGGAGCATTAGTTTCATTTGTTGTGAGACCATCATAGCTGAGTCTTCATCTATGTGATCTGGATGACATGGATTCTTATTTTCCAATGAACATGAGGCAGCAGTGCTGAATTTTCTATTTGTAGGTAACCTGTGGCCACTGGGGTCTAAATGTCTCCCCTTGTGGACTGTAATTCCATTTGGTCATCCTCCACTATTCGTGGTATTTCTTGCTGCTGCACTGGGAGTTTGGTATTTGCTTCATGAAATACAAGGAGTTCAACTGGGACACAGTGCTGAAGTGAGTTCTGTCAAGTGTGGTGGGTCAGGTTCGTCAGGAGAATGCACCAACCAGGCTTCTATCCCACATAGCTTGCCCCATTTTCCATAGCAACCTGATTCTGAACATTGCCCTAAAACCTCTCCATATAACAATATGCTTTTACATATAAGGGTCTACTGGCTGCAAAATGTCAGTCACAATCCATTTGGAAGCCAATGGCAGATTCACATGCCCCCACCACAGATGTTTTATTACACACCTGCCATCCACTACTCTAGTACAACTACTCAGCAGGATCCAACTTACTGGCATCTCTGTTAAACACCATTTTCATAAAACCCAGTCAATCAAGGCACTGTCTTGTATACTCATGATCAGCATTAGGACATTCAAATGTTCTCCAGAGCTACCCGGTGATGGGAATTTCAAAAATTTCATGGTATTGATCTAGCCAATTTTCAAGGATGAAGTTGGAGGCACTGTGGATTTCAATTCACTCAGAAACCATTAAATGGTGAGGAAGCTCATTTCAATGAAAACTCTGGAGAATTCTTACAGGCAAGGCTTCCAAAAGTGCCCAAAAGTCAGATTAAGCCAGGCCCATTGAGGTCTACAATGTATGTTCCATGTGTGTTTTGACTCTCAAATATGGCTGCCAAGTCTTTAAGAATAATATCATGCGATATCCTGGCTGAGATTCCCTGTGCTCTGTGGAAAGTCACCTTGGGCCTAGATGTCACTTTCCAAGGACAACTCTCATGCATGGCCATCTAAAATTCCAACACAATTCCTGGCAATAATTCTCTGAGATCAGTAAAAGAACTCAGTCTCTAAGGGGAATCACACCAGAGTGCAAGCCTAGGTGGACCCAGTGATCTCTTCCAACCGCCAGACATATGTCCACAATTAAAACCAAACACTCTCACATGGCCCTCATCTTCTTCCATATAGACACTCATCATATCCTCTGGCTGGAGGTTTCCATAAGGGACGCAGCCCACGACAGTGTCTAAAATAAGCTCCCTGCCCCTCATTTGCCTAAAGTCAGGGTGGCCTGGACTCTCTTCCTGTGAACCAGTAGTGATCAAATAGGCCTGCCTTTAATATTGCTTGGCTTCTCCAACTTGAGGCCTTCTAGCTTTGGGGTTTAGATTCTTTAAGTGAACTGGAGTCATAAAAATCAAGCACCTATGGCCTAGCCTCTGCAGGGCTTTGAAGAACTCATTTGACCCAAAGGATCCCTATTCTCACTTGATGAATATCAGGAACCTACCAGAGGAAGGCAAGAGAGTTCATCAACAATATCTGATATTTTTGCCATTTTGGTTTTGGATGCACGCATGGGATCTATCTTTAGATCCATCAGGTGCTGAGAATCTAAGCCACAGCCTCACACAGGGCCAACAGGCTGATTCAGACATATCCCAATCCTAAGCAATTAAGCAAAGAGCCACAGGTGATGCCCTTTCATTTCCATTTGAAAACTCTTTTCTTCAGGCTTCACAAAGTGGTGGCTTGAGGCAAAAAACTTCCTGACATTCAACAGAACAATAGGTAAGCAGAAGGACCAAAGCAGGGTTTCTCCACTGAGACTTTCCTGGTCAACAGATATCTGAGATTTCTGAGATGCTAGCAATTTCCTTCAGCTTCCAGTACATAACAATGTCACAGATCTTGGAGGCGGTACAAATCTTGGACACAAAACCATGATACTATTCTAGAGAGTCGCCAGAATTGAGAGAGAAAACAGGAAATTAGGAAGCTTGTAGGTGTTGCCCATCCATAAGGCAAGCCAGAGTCCACTCATGAATTGGGCAGGATGAATTCTGGGAAGCTTTCTACTAGACAGAACACATCCATTGATGCATTGTCTTTTCTAATGTCTACAACAATGGACTCAGTGGGATACACACACACATAGGAACACTCGCCTTGTCAAAGGACTTAATACAAATATTCCACTCCATACCAAACAAACCGCCTTTCCTACCTATCCTCAGAACATGAGACAAAACCACAAACTCACACCCACACCCACAAAGGCACCTCCTTCCCCCTAGTAGGTCTGTGACTCCCCGGAGTATCCTCTGACTAGTGAGCCATACTATGTTCCTCCAAAATGACCTCTCCTGTCTCAGATCATGTCTGCTTGGCCAACTCTGTGAAGTTCTCAAGAGCCAGCGGTGAGGCACTACCTGCCTTCTCAGGAAAAGCCCCTCTTCAGAGGTTTCCTGGCATTTGGCCTTCCTCACATCTGTAGGTACCAAGAAAGACTGACTCTGTCCTTGGTAAATCCAAACATGTCAGACCACTGGGACTAGGACAGAGACTGTCTCTGGGTGCCTGGATTCCTGGATTTCAAGTTCAGAGAGTTCCATCACCAAGGAAGTGAGGTGAGATCACTTCCTTCAGGATCTGAATTATGTCACTGCCTTGGCAACCACTTTGTCCTAACAGTTGCTTCCAAAATACTATGAGGTGGAGGCTGCCCTGATTTTCATGGGACACTTTCTCTAGTTAGAATGTTATATCAACCGTAAGCACCCGGGAACAGCTTCCACACAGGACTGGTTTGGTCCATGTTCTATACATTAAGAAGAGAGAGATTGATTCAGACACAACCCTTCATTCTGACCAGGATGATTGCCATGGAAGTTGACTTTTGCTTTCTGAGGTAATTCATAGCTGCCTTCATCTTCACCAGGGATCACTTCTGCATGAACATTTGAGTTTCTCAGCAGGTGAACATCCCCTAGATTCCTGTAGTTTAATACACACACTGTTCCTGCTCTCCTGCAAAGTTAGTGTATGGTTAGGGTTAATAATATGTTCGATTTGGGTTAGGAATCATTCTGCAGGATGAATAATGAGATTGGGAACCTGCGATATTTATAAGAATATATAGGTGAAATATATGTATGAAAACGGGAATCTAAGAAGGATTTGAAGCCCAGAAGGGCATTGAGCCCTTGATTTGGACACTTAGTGTTGAATTATGTTCTGTACAATTGTCTCAGTTAAATCGAAATACAGTGGCATAGGACCTTGTACCTTGGATGATTGAATGTAGAAGAGAACATCCAGTCAAAAAGGAATAGTCAGTAGGATTAGGAAGATAGTCAGTAGGTTTAGGAAGAAGAGTGAGTATATGATTTGGAATAAAAAGCTTCTTTAGCAATAGGGTTTCATTGGGAGAGTGAATGTAAATGTCAGCACATGTGAAGAGTTAGTCACAATGATGAACTGGGGAAAATGTGTAGGAAAGCAGGTGTCAATAGAGACATTACGAAATCAGGCAAAGTATAAAGTGAGTGATAGGATTAGACATTTTCAACAGGGTTGAGTTTGAATACATAATCCTAGGAAAAAACAAATATGTCGTCACGAATGGGAATGACATTTGAGAGCATTAGGCAACCTGGACATGGATGTTATTAGTTATCCACGTTCACTTTCCTTTTAGGCTTTTGTACAATCATAAGTGTTACATTTTTATGTTTTTTTTTTTGTTCAGAATATTACTGTGATAAAATGTATAGGTAGATCAGGTGACATGAGTATTTCTTTCACCATTTTTGGGGGCAATATTTTGAAGACGTATACATTAGTATTAGGGGTACAAAGAGGTGTACCCTGTGTCTATTAATATAGAGATAATGCATGAATAGACCATACTATGAATAAATAACGAAACTGATTCCACTTTAAATAATGGATTGAATTGATATGTGAAAATATATAAGAAATCTTATATTGATATACAATCATTCATTCCAACCAGTTATATATCTAATGGTAATATTAGGATTATGGTTTATGAAGAATGGTGTTTGAGTTTTGCTTTATACGTGATGATGTTAAACAAAAATAATGTGTTTGGAAAGAAGTCTCATGAAAAGACCAGTCAAGAAACATGGAGGGATACATGTGTTCTGAATCAGGAAGTGATTGATCGTGAAACAAATGCCTATAAATTTTCTAATTTGTGACAGAAATATATATCCCATGATTTGCATAAACTGAAGACATAGTAACGTACAAGTGTTGAATAAAAATGAAAGTCAAAATACACATCATGTCCCCTAGAAATCAACTTGCATTGATTTTAAACTGGCTAAGTAACTGTAGAAATATTAGGGTTTGTATGCACCATTCACTGAATTTAGTTTTCAGTACTAGGAAACAATATGTATTTCAGGTGGATGATTATTTCTGAAAATAATCTTGTGGAAAGTTGATTATAAATCCACAGATATGAATATGAATGAATTTAGGGAGTGCATAATAAGACACATATATTTCATATTTTGAAAAATCTAAAGAGTATATATATATATATATATATATATATATATATATATATATATATATATATACATATACATATATATATACACACACACGCAAAAGCACAGATATTAAAAAGTAGCAATACAGGAGATCCATTATGAAGGCAGGCATGGAGAAATCAAGTCTCTGATCTCTTCAGCTGCGCGGGCATAGGGAGTCGTAAACTGTCTAAATGCTGTTTGCTCAGAATCACTAGGCAATATTGACCTGTTGTGAATCTGGGGTGAACAGTCTGGGCCCCTCAGAACACACACAAAGCCCGGATTGGCTGCATTCAAGCTTAGATTCGTCTGGTTTTTGTGACTCAGCACTAACATTCCCGCTGAAATAACTGGTGGGGCTTTCTGAATTGAGAGTTAAAAGCCAACTGAGCCTTCATAGGCAGTGGCCACAGGATTGAAATGGGGCTTGGGAGAGATAGTCAGGACCCACCTGTTGCATTGGTCACCCAGCAAAGGGAACGAACGGTCACCATTTGAATGGGATACCACCATGGCAGAGAACTGACGTCACAGGCGGAGGAGATAACTTCATTGAAACCAGCGCGACAAGTGTGTAATCCCATTGCCATATCTCTCAACAACGCAGGGAAACCTCAAGGGCCCTTCCCACCTCTGCCGTAATGGCCCCTCCCAGCTCTCCAAGGAGCGCGATACCCAGACCTAGGGAATCAAGATTGGCTCGGGACTCGCGGCGTGGAATTCCCTGCTACCGCTCCCACCAGTGCTGACAATTGAGGTCTCTTACACCACCTACCGGGGCCATGGCTCCTGAAGGGCAAGCAAATTCGCTGGAGGTTCTCAGCCCCAAGCTCTACAAACTTATTGTCTGAGGAAGGCAAAAAGGAGAGTGTGCCCAGGCCTTCATGGAAACAGGGCTACCAGGAGCAGAGGCCTGGTTTGTAACCAGTATTGTGGTGAGCATCACAGGTGAGTGGGGCCTGGCTTGAGGAAGCACAAGAGAAAGCCCTAGGCACTCAGAATTGGAGACCCGCCCAGTCTGGGAGGAAGAGCTGCTGCACAGTGATTGGTTCTCACTTTTTGAGAGGAGAAGCTTGGCCCAGTGCGCACAGCTCCACCTACTGGAAGAGAAGTTATTTGAACTCTAGGACTGCATGTATTATTATTATTTTTTTATTTGTTTTTTTTTCTTTCATTTTCATTTTTGTTATTGTTGTTCTTTAACTTTTTTAAATGTTTTTATTTTTTAATTTTTTTATTTTATTATTATTATTATTATTTTAAATTTTAATTTTCAATTTTTTAATCATCATCATTACTTAAAACTTTCTTTCTTTATTTTCTATTTTTTTCTTTTGTCTTTTCATTTCTTTTCATTTTTCTTATTCCCCCTTCCTTGAATTCTACCTGCCTACTCTCATTCTCTTTAGTGACTTCTCCCTTCCCTTCTAATATCTTTCCTCCCAAGCATCAAATAAATTTATAAGAGTAAGCAGTAACTCAGTAGTCAAACAGAAGAAGAAGTAACATGAGCAGCATATAAAAACAAAGAAGAAAAGGATTACGAACAATGAAGGACAGCCTAAATATTCAAGAGCACCTAGAGTCATCAGAAAAATGGTCATATAAAGAACTCAAGTAATACCTTAGACAGATGGAATGGAACCTTAAAGAGGATACGAGACAGCAAAAACAAACAGTGATAAAACGCATTGAAAATGAATTACATAAACAGATAAAATGAGAAATTAAGCATCTTTATCAGGAGATAGAGATTATTAGAAAAATCAAACAATAATTCTAGAAATCAAGGAAATGATAAACCAAATTAAAAACTCAATTGAGAGTATCACTAACAGAGTAGAGCAAGTAGAAGACAGAATGTCAGATAATGAAGACAAAATATATCATTTTGAAAAAAGTCTAGCCAACAAAGAAATGCTGTAAAAAATTATGAGAAAACATTCAAGAGATATGGGATAACATAAAAAAAACAAACTAATGAGTCATATGGATAGAGGAAGGTACAGAGATTAAAACCAAGGGAATGAGAAACCTGGTGAATGAAATAATTACAGAAAACTTTCCAGAAATAAAAATGGAAACGGATAAACAAATTGTAGATGCTTACAGGACACCGAGCACACAAAATCACAGTAGACCAATGCCAAGACACATTGTTATAAAGATATCCAATATACAGAACAAAGAGAAAATATTAAAAGCTACCAGAGAAAGGAGGCAGATTACAATCATTACAATCAGGGGTAAACCAAAAAGTTTAACAATGGATTTTTCATCATAGACGCTGGAAGTGAGAAGATCCTGGAACAACGTACTTCAAACACTGAAAGACAATGGATGCCAACCAAGAATTATGTATCCAGCAAAATTAAGCTTAAGATAAGACAATGAGATAAAAATATTTCATGATAAACAAAAGCTAAAAGAATTTCAGCCAGATAACCAGCATTGCAAAGCATCTTGAGCAAAACACTACAGGAGGAAGAAATGAAAATCAACAATGAAAACCATCAGTGAGAAGTGCCTCAGTAATGACAGAGGGAAGGGGAAAAGCAAATCATGGAGAATCAAACTAATTAAAAAATATATATATAAAAACATGGGTGGCAGTACAAACCATATATCAATAGTAACTCTAAATGATAATGGCTTAAACTCTCGAATAAAGTGACATTGGCTTGTAACTTGAAATAAAAAAAAAATCCAACAATATGTTGCCTCCAAGGGACACATCTGAATGGAAAAGACATACACAGGCTGAAGGTGAAAGATTGGGAAAATTTATACCATGCACACGGTCCTCGAAAGCAAGCAGGGTTGGCCATCCTCCTATCGAATAAAATCGACCTCAAGACTAATTTAATCAAAGGGATAAGGAAGGACTTTATATACTGTTAAAAGAAACCATTCACCGACAAGACATAACAATTATCAATATTCACGCAGCAAATAATGGTGCTGCGACGTTCATAAAACAATTTATCCTCAAGTTCAAGAATCAAATAGACCACAATACAATAATTATGGGTGACTTCAACTCACCTCTCTCACCATTGGACAGATCCTCCAAACAAAAGTTGAATAAAGAAACTATAGAACTCAATATCACAATCAATACCCTATACTTAACTGACATATATAGAATATATCAACCATCATCAAGTGGATATACTTTTTTCTCACCAGCACATGGATCCTTCTCAAAAATAGACCATATGTTATGCCATAGGGCAACCCTCAGTAAATATAAAGGGGTGGAGATAATACCATGAATTTTTTGTGATCATAATGGAATGAACCTGGAAACCAATGATAAAGAAGGAAGAAAAAATCATACATCACATGCAAAATGAAGAATATGTTACTGAATGATCAATGGGTTACAGAAGACATAAAGGAGGAAATCAAAAAATTCTTAGAGATAAATGAAAATACAGACACAACATATCAGATTCTATAGGACACAATGAAAAGAAGTTTTAAGAGGTAAATTCATCGCCTGGAGGTCATTCCTCAAAATAGAAAAACAAACAAACAAACAAATGAGCTCACACTTCATCTCAAAGCCCTAGAAGAAGAAGAGCAAAACAACAGAAAATGTAGCAGAAGGAAAGAAATAATTAAAATCATAGCGAAATTGAAACAAAAGAAACTATTGAAAAAATTAACAAAACTAAAAGGTGCTTCTTCAAAAAGATAAATAAGATCGACAGACCCTTAGCCATGCTAACGAAGAGAAGAAGAGAGAGAACTCAAATTACTAACATACGGGATGAAAAAGGCAATATCACAACAGATGCTACATAAATACAGAAGAAAATTAGAAATTATTTTGAAAAACTGTATTCCAATAAAATAGAAAATAGTGAAGACATCGATAAATTTCTTAAGTCATATGATTTGACCAGACTGAGTCAGGAGGAAACACACAATTTAAACTGACCAATATCAATGGATGAAGTAGAAGAAGCAATCAAAAGACTACCAACCAAGAAAAGCCCAGGAACGGATGGGTATACAGCAGAGTTTTACAAAACCTTTAAAGAAGAATTAATTCCAATACTTTTCAAGTTATTCAGGAAATAGAAAAACTGGAAGCTCTGCCAAATTCATTCTATGAGGCCAACATCACCCAGATTCTGAAACCAGACAAAGACACCTCAAAGAAAGAAAACTACAGACCAATATCTCTGATGAACCTAGATGCAAAAATCCTCATTAAAATTCTGGCGAATTGGATACAAAGGCACATCAAAAAAATTGTGCACCATGATCAACTTGAATTCATCCCTGGGATGCAAGGAGGCTTCAATATATGGAAATCAATAAATGTTATTCACAACATCAATAGACTTAAAGATAAGAACCATATGATCATCTTGATAGATGCAGAAAAACTATTCAACAAAGTAGAGCATTCCTTTATGTTCAAAACATTTTAAAAACTAGGGATAACAGGAACTTACCTCGACATTGTAAAAGATAACTATGTTAAGCCTCAGGCTAGCATCATTCTGAATGGAGAAAAATTGAAGGCATTCACTTTAAAATCTGGAACAAGGCAGAGATATCCTCTATCACCACTTCTATTCAATATAGTTCTCGAAAAACTGGCCAGAGCAATTAGAGAGATGAAAGACATTAAAAGCATAAAAATAGGAAAAGAAGAACTTAAATTATCACTATTTGTAGATGACATGATTCTATACATAGAAGACCCAAAAGGGTCTACAGAAAAAACTACTAGAACTAATAAATGAATGCAGCAATGTGGCAGGATATAAAATCAACATGCATAAATCAAAGGCATTTCTGTATATCAGCGACAAAACTTCTGAAACAAAAATGAGTCAAAACACTGCATTCCCAATTTCCTCAAAATAATTAAATACTTGGGAATCAACCTAACAAAAGAGGTGAAAGATTTATATAATGCAAACTACAGAACCGTAAAAAGAGAAATAAAATAAGATCTTAGAAGATGGAAAAATATACCCTGTTCATGGATAGGCAGAACTAACATCATCAAAATTGCTATATTACCAAAAGTTCTCTATAGGTTTAATACAATGCCAATCAAAATCCCAAAGGATTTTTTTTTTGTAGAAATAGATAAAGCAATCATGAAATTCAAATGGAAAAATAAAAGACCCAGAATAGCAAAAGCAATTCTAAGCAGGAAGTGTGAATCAGGCAGTATAGTGATACCAGATTTCAAACTATATTACAGAGCATTCATAACAAAAACAGCATGGTACTGGTACCAAAACAGGCGGGTGGACCAATGGTACAGAATGGAGGACACAGAGACTAATCCAAAAATCTACAACTGTCTTATATTTGATAAAGGAGCTAATGGCCTGCAATGGAGGAAGGATAGCATCTTCATCAAATAGAGTTGGGTAAACTGGAAATCCATATGCAACAAAATGAAACTGAATCCCCTCCTCTCGCCATGCACAAAAGTTAACTCAATGTGGATCAAGGAGCTAGATTCAAATCAGAGTCTCTGCGTCTGATAGAATAAAAAGTTGGCTCCTATCTACATATTGTGTGGTCAGGCTCCAAATTCCTTAATAGGACACCCATAGAATAAGAGTTAATAATAAGAATCAACAAATGGGACTTACTTAAACTGATTTTTTTTCTTAAAGAGAGAAACAATAAGAGAGGTAAATATGGAGCCTACATCATGGGAACAAATTTTTAGTCCTCACCCTTCACATGGAGCCCTAATATCCAGAGTATACAAAGTATACAAAGAACTCAGAAAATTAGACAATAAGATAACCAATAACCCAATGGGCCAAGGACCTGAACAGAAACTTCTCAGAGGAGGACATAGAATCAATTAACAAGTACATGAAAAAATGCTCTCCATTTCTAGCAGTAAGAGAAATGCAAATAAAAACCTCCCTAAAATACCATCTCAATCCAGTGAGATTGGCAGCCATAATGAAGTCAAACAACAACAAGTGCTGGCGAGGATGTGGGGAAAAGGGTACTCTTGTACATTGCTGGTGGGACTGAAAACTGGTACGGCCAATTTGGAAAGCAGTATGGAGATTCCTGGGAAATCTGGGAATGGAAGCACCATTTGATCCAGCTATTGCCCTTCTCGGACTATTCCCTGAAGACCTTAAAAGAGCGTACTACATGGATACTGCCACATCGATTTTCATAGCAGCACAATTCACAATTGCTACACTGTGGAACCAACCCAGATGCCCTTCAATAGATGAATGGATAAAAAAAATATGACTTTTATATACTATGGAGAATTACGCAGCACTAAAAAATGACCAAATCTTGGAATTTGCAGGGAAATGCATGGCACTGAGCAGATTATGGTTAGTGAAGCTAGCCAATCCCTAAAAAACAAATGCCAAATGTCCTGTTTGATATAATGAGAGCACCTAAGAACAGAGCAGGGAGGAAGAGCATGAAGAAAAGATTAACATTAAGCAGAAACATGAGGTGGGAGGGAAAGGGAGAGAAGAGGGAAATTGCATGGTAATGGAGAGAGACACTTATTGTTACACAAAATTACATATAAGAGGTTGTGGGAAAATAAACAAGGAGAGAAATGATTTAGAGTAGGTATGGTAGAGAGAGAAGATGGGAAGATAGGGGAGTGGGGATAGTAGAGTATAGGAAAGGTAGCAGAATACAACAGTAACTAATAGGGCATTATGTAAAAATATGGATGTGTAACTAATGTGATTCTGCAATCTGTATTTGGAGTAAAAATGGGAGTTCATAACCCACTTGAATCTAATGTATGAAATATGATATGTCAAGAGCTTTGTAATGTTTTGAGCAACCAATAAAAGAAAAAAAAAGTAGCAATATATATGCCAATAGAAATTCATCATGAAATGTATATAATCCACAGATCGAAAAATATTCATTTTACTGAACATGGATTCATGTATAATGTTTTTCAACTAGGAAGCTCACCCATAGGTTGAATTTTCAGTTCCAACAGCGTTTAGGAGGAGTGATCTCTTCTCTCAATTTGCATCTACCAATTCAGCCACCTCACAAGTGTATACGAGTGATATCAGATAGAATTCTATATGTGCATATAAACATACATGTGCTGAATAGGCTACAGAGAAAGGGAGATAGGGATTCACATATTTGCTAATTTTAAAAACACATGTAGAACTATTTCAACAAAAAATTGACTAGACTTATAACTCCTACATTATATAATGCAAAAGGCAATTCCAACTATACACCATGCGTCCTTTGAACTGCTTGTGTTTCTTCTCTTTTTGGCTTATTTTTCACCATCATATTAGGATTATTAGTCAGAGACTAGTAGGGTATGGGTTATAGTGTCAGGGATTCAGTATTTCAAATGGAAATTGAAAAATGAATCCAATGTGTATGTAAATATGTGCTACACAAAAATCTTCCCACTCACATCCAGAACAATGCCTTGACATTACCTACGCCCCAAGTAAAACACAATTAGAGTAGAAAAGTGTGAAAATCTATGAATACAAATATGGAATGGAATATGCTCGGGAGTTCACAACCTTGGAGGTGGTAGAGGAGTTTCCAAAAGTAAAGGACAGGGTAAACACTCCACAAACAAGGAACTCTGCTGGCCTAAGAATTCTTGGGAAACGGCTTCTGAGGTTGGGCACTTGAAATATATGTTGTTGTCATGAGCTTTAGCTTCCTTTGTAGTGAGACCATCAAAGCTGGGTCTGCATCTATGTGACCGAAAGACATGGTTTCTTATATTCCAATGAACATGAGGCAGCAGTGCTCAATTCTCTCTTTGTAGCTAAACTGTGTCCATTGGAAGCTAAGTGTCTCCCGGTAGGGACTGTGAAGACATTTGGTCATCCTCCACTTTTCGTGGTATTTCTTGCTTCTGCACTGGGAATTTGGTATTTGCTTCACAAAACATAAAAAGTTCATCTGGGATACAGTGCTGGAGGGAGTTCTGTCACATGTGGTGGGTCAGGGTCTGCAGGAGAATGCACCAACCAGGCTTCTATCCCACATAGCTTGCACCAATAACCATAGCAACCTGATTCTGAATATTGCCCTGAAAACTCTCCATTTAACAAGATGCCTTTACATATAAGGGTCTGATGTCTGCACTATATCAGTCACAAAAAATTTGGAAGCCAATCGCAGATTCACATGGCCCCAACATGATGTTTTATCACACACCTGCCCACCACTGCTCTAGCCCCCCTACTCAGCAGGCTCCAAATTACTGGCTTCTCTTGTTCTACACCATTTTAATGAAACCCAGTCAAAAACAAGGCACTGTCTGGTATACACATGATCAGCAACAGGACATCAAAAGTTTCTGCAGTGCCACCTGGTCATTGGAATTTCAAAAATTTCATGGTATTTATCTAGCAATTTTTCAAGGGTGAAGTTAGAGGCACTGTGGGTTTCAATTCATTCAGGAACCATTAAGAGTTGAGAAAGTTCATTTCAATGAAAGCTCTGGAGAACTCTCACAGTCAATGCTTCTCAAACAGTTGCCAAAAGGTCTCCTAAAGCCAGGCCAATTGACATCTACAATGTGAGGTCCATGTGTGTTTTGACTCTCAAATATGGCTGCTAAGTCTTTCAGAATAAAATCATGTGATATCCTGGCTGAGATTCTCAGGCCTCTGTGGAAACCACCCTGGGCCTAGATCTCAGTTTCCAAGAGTGAGTCTCATGGGTGGCCTCCTAAAATCCCAACACAATTCATGGCAATACTTCTCTGAGGTCAGTTTCAGAACTCAGTCTCTAAGGGGAATCACACCAGAGTTCAAGCCCAGGTGGCCCCATCATCCCTTCCATCCGCCAAAAAATGACCACAATTAAAATCAAAACACTACCACAGGGCCATCAACTTCTTCCATGTAGACACTCATCATAACCTCTAGCTGGAGGTTTCTATGAGCCCAAGGTAGTGTCCGAATAAGCTCACTTGCCCCTCATTTGCCTAAAATCATGATGGCCTGGACACTCTTCCTGTGAACCAGGAATGATCAAATATACCTGCTGTTAAAGTGTTCCACTTCTCCAATTTGAGGCCTACTGGCTGTAGGGTATAGATTCTTTATGTGATTTGGAGTCATGAGAAAACCCAAGCAAATATGGGCTAGCCTCTGCAGGGATTTCAAGAACTCATTTGACCAAAAGGATCCCTATTCTCACTTGATGGAGGTCAGGAACCTAAAACAAGAGGGCAAAAATATTCACCCACAATGACTGCTCTTTTGGCCATTTTAGTTTTGGAAACACATGGGATCTTTCTTTAGATCCATCAGGTGCTGAGAATCTAAGCCACAACCTCATACAAGGACAAGAGGCTGATTCAGACACATCCCAATCCAAATCAATTAAGCAAAGAGCCACTGGTGATGTCCATACATTTCCATATGAAAACAGTTTTCTTCAGGCTACACAAAGGGGTGGCCTGAGGCAAAGACCTTCCTGACATTCAGGGTAATAGAAATAGAAGTAAGCAAATGGCCCAAAGAAGGGTTTCTCCACTGAGACTTTACTGGTCACACTGAAATCTGAGTTTTCTTAGATGCTCCCATTCCCTTCAGCTATCCAGTACATGGCCATGTCACAGAACCTTGTGGTGTTACATATTTGGGAAACAAAACCATGAGTCTATTCTGGAGAGTGGCCAGAATTCACGAAGAAAACAGGAACTTTAGAAGATAATAGATGTTGCCCATCCATAAGGCAAGCTGCAGTCCATTCATTAATTGGGCAGTATGAATGCGGGGAAGCTTTCAACTAGAGACAACACATCCATTGATGCATTCTCTTTTCTAATGTCTACAACCACGGATACAGTGGGATACACAGACTTAGAAACACTCATCATGTCAAACGACTTACTAGAAACAGTCCACTCCAAACCAAACAAACCACCTTTCCTACCTATTCTCAGAACATGAGAAAAAACCACAAACTCACACCTACAACGGCAAAGGCACTTCCTTCCCCCAAATAGGTCTGTGACTATCCGGAGTGTCTTCTGACTGGTGGGCCATATTATGTTCCCCCAAAATGGCCTGTCCTGTTTCAGATCTGGTCTCCTTGGCCAACTCTGTGAAGTTGTCAGGAGCCAAAGGTGAGCCACTACCTGCTTACTCAGGAAAGGCCCCTCTTCAGAGCTCTGCTGGCATTTGGCCATCCTCACATCAGTGGGTACCAAGAAAGACTGACTATGTCTTTGGGAAAAGCAAACAAGTTAGCCCACTGGAACTGGGAGTGGGACTGGCTCTGTGTGCCTTCCTTCCTGGATCCCAGGTTCAGAGAATTCCATCACCAAGGAAGTGAAGTGAGGTCACTTCTTTCAGGAACAGAATATGCTCACTGCCTTGGTAACCACTTTGTGCTAACAGTTGCTTCCAGGGTTCCCATGAGATGGAGGCTGCCCCAACATCCTGTGACACATTCAGAAGTTAGAATAGTATATCAACCATAGGCACCAGGGAACAGCTCTCCACAGAGGCCTGGTTCAGTCCATCTTCTCTTTATTAAGAAGAGAGAGGCTGATTCAGACCATCAATTAATCCTGACCAGGTTGTTTGCCATGGAAGATGACTATTGCTCTCTCAGGTCCTACATAGCTGCCTATATCTTCTGCAAGGATCATTTCTCCATGGATCTTTGATGTTCTCAGCAGGTGGAAGATCATCTACATTCCTATATTGTAAGACCCACACTGTCCCAGCTCTTAAGTAAGTTATACTGAGGTAACAGTGTATGGTTAGGGTTAATAACTTGTTCAATTTGGGTTACAAATAATTCTGCGGGATGAATAATGGTATTGGCAAAACATCGCATATATACACACACACACACACACAAACACAGACATTAAAAAGTAGCAATATATATGCCAATCAAAATTCATCATGAAATATATATCATAAAGATGCAAAAACATTCATTTTAGTGAACATGGGTTTATGTATAATGTTGTTCCACTGGGAAGCTCACCCATAGGTTGAATTTTCAGTTTCAACAGCGTTTAGGAGGAGTGATCACTTCTCACAGTTTGTATCTGCTAAGTCATATATCTTACAAGGATGTACGTGTGATACCTTGTAGGATTCTATTTGTGCATATAAAAATACATGTGCTGAATAGGCTCCAGAGAATGGGAGACCGTAATTCACATATTTGTTAACTTTAAAACACATTGAGAACTATTTCAATTAAATATTGAATAGATTTATAACACCTACCCTTTATCATGCAAAAGGCAAGTCCAACTCTGAACTACAAGTATTTATGTACTGTTTGGGTTACTTTCTTCCATCATATTAGGATTAGTAGTCAGAGTCTAGTAGAATATGGGTTAGTGTCAGGGATTCAGAATTTCAAATGGAAAAAAGGAAAATTAATCTTCCAACTCTCATCCAGAACAATGCCTTGTCATTACCTTCGCCCCAAGGAAGACACAATTAGAGTAGAAGAGTTACAAAATCTGTGATTACATTTCTGGAATCGAAAATGCTCAGGAGTGCACAAACTTGGAGGTGGTATAGGAGTTTCCAAAAGTAAGGACAGGGTACACACTCCACAAACATGAAGCTCTGCTTGCCTAAAACTTTTTGAGAAACTGCCAGTGAAGTTGGGCACTGAAATATAGGTTGTTGTCAGGAGTTAAGCTTCCTTTGTAGTGAGACCCTCAAAGCTGGGTCTTCATCTATGTGACCTGGAGGACATCGTTTCCTATTTTCCAATGAACACGAGGCAGCAGTGCTCAATTCTCTCTTTGTAGGTAAACTGTGTCTCCCTGTGTGGACTGTGAAACAATTTGGTCATCCTCCACTTTTCGTGGTGTTTCTTGCTGCTGCACTTGGAGTTTGGTTCATGCTTCACAAAATACAAGGAGTTCAACTGGGAAACAGTGCTTGAGGTATTTCTGTCACGTGTGGTGGGTCAGGGTCTGAAAGAAAATTCACCAACCAGGCTTCTATCTCTCAAAGATTGCCCCCTTGTCCATAGCAACCTGATTCTGAACATTGCCCTGAAACTACGCCATATAACAAGATGCCTTTACATATAAGGGTCTGATGTCTGCACTCTGTCAGTTACAAGCCATTTGGAAGCCAATGGCAGATCCAAATGGCCCCACCATGATGTTTTATCACACACCTGTCCACCACTGCTCTAGGCCCACTACTCAGCAGGCTCCAAAATACTGGCATCTCTGTTCTAAACAATTTTCATGAAACCCTGTCAATCAAGGCACTGTCTGGTACACTCATGGTAAGCAACAGGACATCGAAAGTTTCTGCAGTTCCACCTGGTCATGGAAAATTCAAAAATTTCGTGGTATTTATCTACCATTTTTCAAGGATGACTTTGGATGCACAATTATTCAGGAACCATTAAATGTTGAGAAAGTTCATTTCAAAAAAAATTCTAGAGAACTCTCACAGGCAAGGCTTTCCAAAGAGTGGACAAAAGGTCACTTGAAGCCAGGACCATTGAGATCTACAATGTGAGGTCCTATGTCTTTTGACTCTCAACTATGGCTGCCAAGTCTTTCAGAATAAAATCATGTGATATCCAGGCTGAGATTCCCAGTTCTTTGTGGAAAGCCACCCTGGTCCTAGGTCTCAGGTTCCAAGGGCGACTCTCATGTGTGGCCTCCTAAAATCCCAACACAATTCATGGCAATTCTTCTCTGAGATCAGTTTCAGATCTCAGTCTCTAAGTGGAAACACACCAGAGTTCAAGCCCAGTTGACCCAGTCATCTCTTCCAACCGCCACACCAATGACCAGAATTAAAACCAAAACACTCCCACATGGCCCTCATTTTCTTCCATATAGACACTCATCATAACCTTGGCTGGAAGTTTTTATGAGGCACACAGCCCAAGACAAAGTCAAAATAAGTTCCCTTGCCCTTCATTTGTCTAAAGTCAGTGTTTCCTGGACAACGTTCCTGTGAACCAGGACTGATCAAAGAGGTCTGCCATTAATACTGTTCTGCTTTTCCAATTTGAGGCATACAGACTGTCGGGTATAGTTTCTTTATGTGATTTGCAGTCATGAGAAAACCCAAGCACCTATGGGCTAGCCTCTGCATGGCTTGAAGAACTCAGTTGACCCAAAGATCCCTGTTATCACTTGATGGAGATCAGGAACCTTACAGAGGAAGGCAAGAGACTTCATCACAATGACTTCTCTTTTGGCCATTTTGGATTTGGATGCACACATGGGATCTTTCTTTAGATCCATCAGGTGCTGAGAATCTAAGCGATAATCTCACACTGCACTAAGAGGCTGATTCAGACATATCCCTTTGCAAAGCAATTAAGCCAGGAGCCACAGGTGATGCCCATTTATTTCCATTTGAAAACTGTTTTTTTCAGGCTTTGGAAATGTGTGGCTTTAGGCAAAGTCCTTCCTTTCATTCAGGGCAACAGAACAATAGGTAAGCAAAATACCAAAGCAGATTTTCTCCACTGAGACTTTCCTGGTCACACTGATATCTGAGTTTTCTGAGATATTCACCATTCTCTTCAGCTATCCAGTACATGGCCATGTCCCAGATTGTGGAGGAGATACATATCTTGAACACAAAACCATGAGCCTATGGGAGAGTGACCAGATTCAGGAAGATATCAGGAATGTAGGAAGGTAATAGGTGTTGCCCATCCATAAGGTAACCTGCAGTCCATTCATAAATTGGACAGGATGAATTCTGCGAAGAATTCTACTAGACAGGACACATCTATTGATGCATTCTCTTTTCTATTGTCTACAACCACAAATACAGTGGGATACCCAGACATAGAAACACTCACCTTCTCAAAGGACTTACTAGAAACAGTTGACTCCAAACCAAACAAACCGACTTTCCTACATTTTCTCAAAACTTGAGACAAAAATCACAAACACACAAACACACACACACACACCCACAAAGGCACCTTCTTTCCCCAAATAGGTCTGTGACTATCCGGAGCATCCTCTGACTGGTGGGCCATACTATGTTTCCCCGAAATGGGCTGTCCTATGTCAGATCTGGTCTTCTTGGCCAAAACTGTGAAGTTATCAGGAGCCAGCGGTGAGCCACTGCCTGTTTTCTCAGGTAAAGCCCCTATTCAGAGCTTTCCTGGCATTTGTCCATCTTCAATTTAGTAGTTGCCAAGAAAGACTTACTCTATCCTTCTTAAATCCAAAAATTTGAGACCACTGGGACTTAGACTGGGACTGCTTCAGGGTGCCTGGCTTCCTGGATTCCAAGTTCAGAGTGTTCCATCAACAAGAAAGTGACATGGGTCACTTCGTCTAGAACTGAATGAGGTCACTGCCTTGGCAACCACTTTGTCCTAACAGTTGCTTCCAAGGGTCCATGAGATGGATCCTGCCCCTACTTCCTATGACACTTTCACAAGTTAGAATGGAATATCAACCATAGGCACCCAGGAACAGCTCTCCACACAAGCCTGGTTTGGTCCATCTTCTCTACATTAACAAGAGAGAGACTGCTTCAGACACACCCCTTCATCCTGACCTGTTTGTTTTTTTTTGTCATGAAAGATGACTTTCGCACTCTCAGGTCCATCATAGCTGCCTACATCTTCTTTAGGGATCATTTCTGCATGGACCTTTGAAGTTCTCCGGAAGTTGAAGATCTCCTACATTCCTGTATTGTAAGACCAACTCTGTCCCTGCTCTTCTGTAAAGTTAGATTAAGGGAACAGTGTTTGGTTACAGTTAATAACATGTTTGATTTGTGTTAGGATCATTCTGCTGGATGAATAATGGTATTGGGAACCTGCAATATTTATAAGATTATATAGGTGAAATATATGAATGAAAACAGAAATCTCGGTAACATTTGAAGCCCAGAAGGGCATTGGGTCCTTGATTGGGATACTTAGCTTTTAATTATGTTCTGCACAGATGTCTCAGATAAATCTATACACAATGGCATAAGATCTGATACCTTGGATGATTGAATGTTGAGGAGAACAACCATTCAAAGAGGGAGAGTCGGTAGGATTAGGAAGATAGTTGGTAGGATTATAAAAAAGTGTGAGTATAGCATTTGGACAAATAGTTCTTTAGCAATAGGTTTTCAGGTAGACAGAAAATGTAAATGTCAGCATATGTGAAGAGTCAGTCACAGTGATGAACTGGGGAAAATATGTAGGAAAGCAGATATCAATAGAGACATTAGGAAATCAGGCAAAGTATAAAGTGAGTGATAGCAAAAGACATTTTCAACAGGCTTGAGATTGAATATATAATCTTAGGAAGTAACAAATATGTAGTCACCAATAGGATTGACATTTGAGAGCATTAGGCAACCTGGACATGGGTTATTTTCATAATCCATACTCACATTCCATTTAGGCTTTGGTACAATCGTAAGTGTGACTTTGCATTTTGTGGCCAGAATATTACTGTGATAAAACGTATATGTAGATCAGGTGACATGAGTATTTCTTGCACCATTTCTTGGAGCAACATTTTGAAGGGGTATAAATTAGTATTGGGGGTACATATAGGTGTACCATGTATGTATGAATATAGAGATAATGCATGAATAGACCATACTGCGAATAAATAATATAACTTGTTCCAACTTTAAATAATGGATTGAATTGATATCTGAAAATACACAGGAATCATATATTGATATACATACATTCATTCCAACCAGTAATACATCTAATGGTAATATTACGGTTGTGGTTTATCACCAAGAGTGTGTGAATTTTGCTTCAAATTTGATTATGGAAATCGAAAATAATGTGTTTGGAAAGAAATCTCATGAAATGACCACTCAAAAACAAGGAGGAATACATATGTTCTGAAGCAGGAAGTGATTGAATATGTTACAAATTTCTTTAAATTTGTGAACTTGTGGATGAAATGTATATTCTATAATGTATAAAAACTGCAGAAATAGTAATGTACCAGTGTTTAATAAAAATGAACGTCAAAATACACATCATGTTCCATAGGAATCTACTTGCATTGATGTTAAAGTGGGTCAGCTACTGTAAAAATATAAGGATTTGTTTGCACCATTCAGTGAAGTAACTTTTTAGTACTAGAAAACAAATATGTATTTCAGGTGGATGAATATCTTTAAAATAATCTTATGAAAAGTTTAATATAAAACCACATACATGAACAAGAATGAATTTAGGGAGTGTATAATAGGACACATATATTTTATATTTTGAAAAATCTAGAGAGTATATATATATACACACACACACACACACAAAACACACACAGAGACATTAAATAGTAGCAATATATATGCCAATTAAAATTCATTGTGAAATATATATCATCCACAGATCCAAAATATTAATTTTACTGAACATGGATTTATGTATAATGTTTTTCAACTAAGAAGCTCACTCATAATCTGAATTTTCAGTTCCAAAAGCATTAATGAGGAGTGATCTCTTCTCACACTTTGTATCTGCCAAGTTAGCCACCTCTCAAGAATATACGTGTGATACCAGGTAGGATTCTATATGTGCATATAAAAATACATGTGCTGAATAGGCTACAGAAAAATGGAGACAGGAATTCACATATGTGTTAACTTTAAAAACACATGCAGAACTATTTCAACAAAAAATTGACAGGATTTATAACTCCTACCCTATATCATGCAAAAGGCAAACCAACTATCCACCATGCCTCCTCTGAAGTGCTAGTATTTCTATTCTGTTTGGGTTACTTTTCTCCATCATATTAGAATTAGTAGTCAGAGTCTAGTAGGGTATGGGTTAGTGTCAAAGATTCAGCATTTCGAATGGAAAATTGAACAATGAATCCAATGTGTATGTAAATATGTGCTACACAAAATTATTCCCACTCTCATCCAGAACAATGCCTTGACAATTCCTTCACCCCAAGTAAGACACAATTAGAGGAGAAGATTTAGAAAATCTGTGAATAAATTTGTGGAATGCAATATGCTCAGGAGCTCACAACCTTTGAAGTGGTAGAGTAGTTTCCAAAAGTATGGGACAGGGTAAAAACTCCACAAACATGGAGGTCTGCTGGCCTAGAGATTTCTAGAGAAACTGCCTGTGAGTTTGGGCACTTGAAAAATATGTTGTTGTCAGGAGCTTTAGCTTCCTTTCTAGGGAGACCATAAAAGCTTGGTCTGGATCTATGAGACCTGGAGGACATGGTTTCTTATTTCCCAATGTACATGAGGCAGCAGTGCTGAATTCTCTTTTTAGGTAAACTGTGGCCACTGGGGAATAAATGTGTGCCAGTGTGCACTGTGAAGCCATATGGTCATCTTCCATTTTCGTGGTGTTTCTTCCTGCTGCACTGGGTGTTTGGTATTTGCTTCACGAAATACAAAGAGTTCAACTGGGTCACAGTGCAAGAGGAAGTTCTGTCATGTATGGTTGGTCAGGTTTTGCATTAGGATCCAAGAACTAGGATCCTATCCTACATATCTTGCCCCCTTGACCATAGCACCCTGATTCTGAACAATGTCCTGAAACCTCTCCAAATAACAACTTGCCTTTACATGGAAGGTTCTGCTGGCTGCACCATGTCAGTCACAAGGCATTTGAAACCAATGGAAGATACACATGGCCCCACCACAGATGTTTTATCACATACCTGCCCACCACTGCTCTAACCTACTACTCAACAGAGTCCAACTTACTGGCATCTCTGTTCTACACCATTTACATGAAACCCAGTCAATCAAGGCACTGTCTGGTATATTCATGATCAGCAACAGGACATCAAAAGGTTTTCCAGTGCCACCTGGTGATGGGAAATTCAAAAATTTCATGGTATTTATCTAGCCATTTTTCAAGGATGAAGTTGGAGGCACTGTGAGTTTCAATTCTTTCAGGAACCATTAAATGGTTAGGAAGCTCATTTCAATGAAATCTCTGGAGAACACTCACAGGTAAGGCTTCCCAAAGAGTGGCCAAAAGATCATATGATGTTATGCCCATTTAGGTCTACAATGTGAGGTCCATATGAGTTTTGACTCTCAACTATGGGTGCCAAGTCTTTCAGAATAAAATTTGTGGTATCCTGGCTGAGAGGCTCAGTGCTCTGTGGAAAGCCACCCTGGGTCTAGAACTCAGTTTCCAAGGGCAACGCTCATGCCTGGCTTCCTAAAATCTCAACACTATTTATGGCAATACTTCTCTGAGGTCAGTTCCAGAATTCAGACTCTAAGAGAATCACACCAGAGTTCAAGAACATGTGGACCAAGTCATCTCTTCCAACCGCCACCCAAATGACCACAATTTAAACCAAAACACTCCAACGTGGCGCTCATCTTCTTCCATATAGACACTCACAATAACCTATGGCTGGAGTTTTCCATGAGGGGCACACCCCAAGACCGTGTCCAAAATAAGCTCTCTTACACCTAATTTGCCTAAATTCAGGGTGGCCTGGACACCCTTCTTGTGAACCAGGAGAGATTAAGTAGGCCTCCCGTTAATACTGCTCCGCTTCTTCAATTTGAGGCCAAATGACTGTGGGGTTTGGATTCTTTATGTGAATTGGAGTCTTGAGAAAACCCAAGCAAATATGGGCTAGCCTCTGCAGGGCTTTGAAGAACTCATTTGACCCAAAGGATCCCTAATCTGACTTGATGGAGGTCAGGAAAGTTACAGAATAAGGCGAGAGACTTCATCCACAAGGACTGCTCTTTTGGCCATTTTGTTTTTGGATGTAAACATGGGATCTTTCTTTAGATCCATCAGGAGCTGAGAATCTAAGTCACAGCCTCACACAGGGTAAATAGGCTGATTCAGACACATCCTTTCCAAAGCAATTAAGCAAAGAGCCACAGGTAATGCCCATTCATTTCCATTTGAAAACTGTTTTCTTCAGGCTTCAAAAAGTGGTGGACTGAGGAAAAGACCTTCCTGACATTCAGGGCAACAGAAGAATAGGTAAACAAAAGGCCCCAAGCAGGGTTTCTCCACTGAGACTTTCCTGGTCACACTGATATCTGAGTTTTCTGAGATGCTCACCATTCCCTTCAGTACATGGTCATGTCACAGAGCTTCGAGGTTGTACATATCTTAAACAGAAAACCATGAACCTATTCTGGAGAGTGGCCAGAATTCAGGAATAAAACAGGAACTAAGGAAGATAGCAGGTGTTGCACATCAATAAGGCAAGCTGCAGTCCATTCATAAATAGGGCAGGATGAATGCTGTGAAGCTTTCTACTAGACAGGACATATTCATTGATGCATTCTCTTTTCTAATGTCTACAACCACGGACACAGTGGGATACACAGACATAGAAATTCTCACCTTGTCAAACGACTTACAAGAAACAGTTCACTCCAAACAAAACAAACTGCCTTTCATACCTATTCTCAGAACATGAGACAAAACCACAAACCCACACCCACACAACAAAGGCAGCTCCTTTCCCCAAGTAGGTCTGTGACTATCCGGAGTGTCCTCTGACTGGTGGGCCTTACTATGTTCCCTGGAAATAGCCTGTTCTGTCTCAGATCTGGTCTTTTTGGCCAACTCTGTGAAGTTGTCAGGAGCCAGCGGTGAGCCACTGCCTGCTTTCTCAGGAAAGGCCCCTCTTCATAGCTTTCCTTGCATTTGGCCATCCTTACATCAGTAGGTCCCAAGAAAGACTGAGTCTGTCCTTGGTAAATCAAAATAAGTTTGACCACTGGGACTGGGACTGGGACTGGCTCTGGGTGCCTGGCTTCCTGGATTCCAAGTTCAGAGAGTTCCATCACCAAGGAAGTTAGGTGTGGTCACTTCCTTTTGGAACTGAATGAGGTCACTGCCTTGGCAACAACTTTGTCTTAACAGTTGCTTCCAAGGTCACCATGAGAAGGATGCTGCTCCTACTTCCTGTGACACTTTCACAGGTCAGAGTGGTATGTCAACCATAGGCATGCAGGAGCAGCTCTCAACACATGCCTGCTTTGGTACACCTTCTCTACATTAAGAAGAGAGTGGCTGATTCAGACACATCCCTTCATCCTGAGCAGGTTGTTTGCCATGGAAGACTTTTGCTCTCTCAGGTCCTTCGTACTTGCCTACATCTTCTCCAGGGATCATTTCTGCGTGGACCTTTGAGGTTTTCAGCAGGTGGAAGATCCTCTATAATTCTGTATTTTAATACCAATTCTGTCCCTGCTCTTCTGTAAAATTAGATTGAGAGAACAGTGTATGGTTAGGATTAATAACAGGTTCGATTTGGTTTAGAAAGGAAACTACACGGTTGAGCAAACAGGGTCCTAACGTTAGCAATAATATGAGGATTTTTAATGGACCGGCCATGGCAGATAAAAGCGTAGTTAATCAGGTCACTATGTGAACCAAGACTCAAAGCTCCCTTTTGGGGCCTCTGTCTCTCTTTGACGCTCTTCAAGTCGTTTTCTTAATTTACTCATAGATTCTTTTACAACTCCAGTATTGTCAGCATAAAAACAACATTCTTCCCTCAATGCAAGCAAAAAGGCACCTTTCTCTCATGACGAGGAGGTCCAACACTCGCCTGCTTTGTAAAACAACTTCAGAAAGAGAGAGGTTAAAATTCCTGTAAAGCTGTGATGTCGGTTTTTAATGTCTTTAAACTTTGGCATATTTCTGCTTCTAATTGTGTCTTTGTTGTGTCTCATGGACTAGCCCACCCCTTCAGCAACTATTATTTCTAATAGGATGGCTAAAGTGAGGGATACAGGTTCCCAGTGGAACCGGGTTGTATGCCCCCCTAGTTGATCTTTAAATGAACCTAAGTCATGATAGAGAACTCTGGAAAACATCTGCATCATTACATAATTAATCACATATATTGACCATTTTATGAAAACATAAATAATGTTAAAGTGTATAGAATTATACTGTTGTAGGGACGGACAAGGAAAGGGACCTAAGATAGCACCAAACACAGGAAAACAGTCTTATTTGGTTGCATCCGGATTTAGAGGGCATTGCTTCTGTTGTAATCAATTAATCCCCTGAAGCCCAAGTTTCGGTAGTTTTAGAATTTGTACCCAACATGTAAGGGAAGTGGCTCAGAAGTTCACAGTCTGTAGAAATTCACAGAAATCAGTTTTTTTTTTGTTTTTGTTCCTCTGTTCTGGGCAAGTTAACTTTTCAAAGACACCTTGGAAAGGGAGAGCTTTTTTGTCTCTTTTTTTCTCCCTGCCAGCTGTCACCATGAAGCCCAATTGGTAACTTTTTTATCTTAGAAATCTAGCCATCTCTGTGAATCCCCAGCTCAAGGCCAGAGGCCTTGTTCACATATTTTGTGAAAATCTAGTAAGGCGGTGTCAAGCTTAGGGGTGGTGATTTTTTCAGCGAGTGGCCAAGTAGAACAGGGCAACACGAAAAGTGGAAGTTCATCTACATTGAACTCTTTCAGAGGGACTCTTTTGCTGAAAGACCTAATGTAAGCCTCGGTGAAGACTTCTGGAGAAGGTTATTTAAGACATATCTATGGACCTGGTACAGAGGGGGAAGACGGGGAAGGCGAGGCTGAGAGCAGCTCCGTGGATCTGAGAATGAGGAAGATGAGATTTAAAAGAATAATGGAAAAGGGGTTTGGGATTTTCCTAGAACAAAACTTGAGCAGTAGAACAGGTAGAGCAGAGGTGAAGATGGGAGTGAGTATTCCAAAAAGCCTGTGAGGGACTTTAAATTCTTAGTAACCTGTTTTCAGTGATGACAAAGCAACTTTAAAGGCTATTTTTATTACATCTTGGATAGGGGTCTGAGGGCTCTTCTCAGCTGGTTTGAGCTTTGGTTTAGCTTCTTAGAGGACTTGGTGGGACCTAGTGCAGGCACAGACAGAAAAAGAGAGGAGTGAGTGAGTGGAGGGGTACCTCGGTACCTGCTACCTCAGCAAGGGGGCAATGGTCTGAGAACTGGCGGAGGTTTGGGTTTTTGATGTAGTAATTGGAGGGAAGAAATCAGGTTGCTGAGGTGGGAGTGACAGCAGAGAGTCTAGAGCAGAAGGCTGAGGGTGAGGAACTATTGGAGAAGCATAGTACAGGATGTGAGTGAAGGAGGGAAAAGGATTCCACATAGGGGAATTTTCCCCTTTTGAGCACTTGCCGAAGTTAAAAATGTCACGCAGAATTTGAGGATCTAGAGAACCCTCTGGGGGCCATAGTTTTTGGTTGTCTAATTGGTTATATGGCCAATGCTGTGTACTGAATTTGATGAGGAGTTTGGGTTCCACCAGGCAGCCCCAGTATGCTCACATCCCCATGAATTACACAAGAAGTTGGCTTTCCCCCCACACAGCCATGGCTGTTTGTGGCTTTGATAGTCCGTCGGGCATATATAGTAATCTAGGCTAACCAACCTGAATCTGGCTCGCGTTTCCGTGCATCCATAATGTTTGTTTCAATTATCTATGGTATGGAAGGGATTTAATGGAACTTTAGTGGGATCCTCTTCATTGGGGTTATCTCAATAGGAAAGACCTATACCAAGCTGAAAATGTCTGGGTGGAGAGATAGCCACCAGGTCCCTAAGGGGGCTGTATGCGAGATAGACCATACTTCTTGTCTAGTAGGATTTCAGATCAGCCTTCACTGCTGAACAGGCTGATGAGGGTTAGGAGTACTGATGGCCAAGGGGAGAGTCTATAGTCTTGTCCACATAGCGAATACGCAATTTGAAATGGTTACCAGTTTTTTCCAGTTTCCAACCAGAGTCTGGACACAGCGAAGGCTTGAGATGAGAGGCATGGATCCAAAAAGTGATTCTGTCTACTTTTATGCCTGTAGGTGTTATAAGTAGCACCTGGTATGTTCCTTTCCAGCGGGGTTCTAGGGATAACACCTGATGTTGTCTTATGTTGATGAAGTCTCTTACTTGATATTGATGTGGAATCCCCTCGTCCCCAGGTTGGTAGGCAGTGGCCAGCTGTTTCCACAGTTATCACTGAGTTCTTTCAATGGCTTTAAGTCTGTCAAGCAAGGGGTGTGGAAGGGATTGTTAGGCCTTAGAGTTGGGGATTAGGTCCCTTACTGGATGATGGGCATCATAGAGAATTTCATAGGGGGTGAGGTTACACAAAGAAACTGAGGGAGTATTTCTCGCATGAAACAGTGCATAAGGCAGGAGCATAGTCCAATCTTTTATGCCGGTCTCTAAGCTTAATTTTGTTAAGGTCTGTTTAATGGTTCTATTTATTTTTTCTACCTCTCCTGAGCTCTGGGGTATATAAGCATAATGTAACTTACAATTAATCCACACCTGACTTACCTGGGCCATGAACACAAGTCCATTATTAGACCCTATTATCTTAGACAGACCGTATCTTGGAAAAATATCTTCCAGGATCTACTTGAGAACCATTTGCGCCGTTTTTTTTTTTTTTTCTGTGTGTGTGTGTGTGTGTGTGTGTGTGTGTGTGTGTGTAAGGCTTCAATCCATCCTGAGAATGTATCCACAAAGACTAGGAGATATTTAAGTCCATACCTTGCTGGCTTAATTTCAGTAATGTCCACTTCCCAGAATTGTCCTGGTCTGGTTCCTCGTAGGTGCTTTCGTCTAAGAAACTTGGAAGGGTAAGCATTAAACAATTGACTGACCCGACAGGCTTTTGTTACCAGTTCAATTATTTCCTTTCGCTGTGCGTCCGTTAGTGGAAAACTCTGTTCTTAATCCTACAGGAATGCCTGCAGTTTCTTTGAACCAAGGTGAGTGAGTTGATGTACATTTTTAACGTAGTGTAGGGCTTTCTGTAATTGCAGGCTGAGCTCAGTAAAGTTGAGGCGTTCAATGTCAGTGTCCTTAGATGTTATCTAAAACTTCCTGGTACTTAGGGGTCCATTGGAATTGGGCATCTCCCTTTAACAGCGGGTATAAAGGAGCAGCTAAGGACTCAAACCCATTTATCCATAACCTGCAAAACCCAGCAATCCCAAGAAACTCTTAGTTGTCTGCTGTAAGATGGGCTTGGTATCTGCTCAATGGTTTGTTTTCTGGGCTCAGTGAGCCATCGTTTACCGCCCCTAAGGAAATAGTCGAGGAAGATTACTTCTTGCTGGCAAATTGGGCAATTTTGGCCGAAGCTCTATACCCGAGTTGAGCAAGCTCGGATAATAGTGCTTGGGTCCCAGTTCAGTTTTCCTTGGTGTTGGATGCCAGTAGCAGGTGATCCACATATTGAAGCTGGGTGAATTCGGGGTGTGTAGTTCTGAAATTGTTGAGATCTCTGTGAAGGGCTTCATCAAAGAGAGTGGGGGAGTTTTTGAACCCCTCTGAGAGTCTAGTCCAAGTTAGTTGACTAGACTTTCCGGTTTCTGGGTCTACCCACCCAAAAGCAAACAGCAACTGACTATCTTTATGCAGAGGCAAGCAAAAGAAAGCTTGTTTTAAGTCCAGAACAGTATACCATTTCTGCTCAGGGTTCAGAGTGCAAAGCAGATTGAACAGATTAGGTACCGTGGGGTAAATGTCCTGCACTCTGTTGTTGATCTCTCTTAGGTCTTTAACAGGGTGATAGTCCCTGGTTCCTGGCTTTTTCTTCTAATAGCAGGGGAGTGTTCCAGGCCAATTGACAGGGCCTTAGGACCCCTAAGGCCAGATATTTCTGAATATAGGGCCTTATCCCATCTTTAGCTTTTTATGCTTAGAAGATATTATTTGACATTGATTGGGGAGGCTGAGGTTTTTAAATCCACTGTTATTGGAGGTTGTTTCACGGCCAGGCCTAACACAGCAGTTTTTGCCCATGCATCTCGGTAATCTGTTATCCATTTCTGGGGTAGCTTGCCTGTTTGATCAGCCTTGGGGGGTGTGAAGTGTGGACGTTCATCTTCTACTAATATAGTGAAAGCCGTGACTATAGGAGTTTTTACTGAAGGATTTAGAAATTTCATTTGGGGGCCTTCAGGGTTAAAAGTTATTTTGGCCCAGAGCTTGGTGAGCAGATCTCTGCCCATCAATGGGTGCGGGCATTCTGGGATTACTAGGAAGGAGTGATGGATTTTTCCTTTCCCCAGGTCCATGGTCCTCTTAGAAATCTAAGCCCGATATTTACTGCCGTTAGCCCATTGAACTACAGACCTTTTATTTGATAGACGGCCCAATGGGACCTTAAGGGCTGAGTATACTGCTCCTGTATTCACTTCAAAGTTTACTGGGGTCCCCTACACTTCAAATCTTACCCTGAGCTAGGGGAAAGAATCTGAGCCCCAACTTTCTTAGTCATCCCCCAGAGTCAGAATGGATGGCTGGCATGTCTGTCTCTTTATAGGGCACTCTTTGGCCCAGTGTCCTTTTTTTTTACAGTAGGCACATTGATCTGAGGCCAGGGTGGCCTGTGGCACGGGCCCAGGTATCGCTTCCTGTCACCTTATGTCTTAATTTCTGGCCTCTTTCTTTTTGTGACCAGGATCTTAGTCAATGCCTTAGTCTTTCTTTTGCTTCTCTCATCCTCCCTCTGCTCCCTTTCTTTTTCCCTGTTTCTCTCTTATAGTATACTTTTTCGGCTTCTCTGACTAAATCTCTCTTTTAACTTTTTTTTTTTTAATATCCATGGCAGCTTCAACAATTAAGGCCATCGTGACAGATGCCTTTTGATCTGCTGCCTGAGGATCGAAAGGAGTATAACTCTTATATGCCTCCATAATTCTCTCTAGAAACATAGAGGAAGATTCATCAGGCCTTTAAATAATTTCTCTTACCATGGCCAAATTAGTTGGTCACCTAGCGGCCCCTTGGATACCCGCAATTAGAGCCTGGCAATAATTGGACAGATGCTCCCTATCTTCAAAGGTGTTGGGGTCCCAGTTGGGTTGGTTAAAGGGGAAGGCAGCTTTTATTATGTTGGGAAGTTGTGTTGGTCGCCCATCAGGTCCGAGGATATTTTTTTCTAGCTTCCAGGAGTTTTTTCTCTCATTCCTCTGTCATGAAGAGAGTCCCTAGGAGTTGTTGGCAGTCATTCCAAGTAGGCAGGTGTGAAAACGTTGGCGAGTTCTCTGAGTTTTTTTAGCTGGGCCAGCTTCCTCCAGGGAAGGAGGCGCTGTGTGTGTCATGGGACAGTCATCTGGAGGGCGCTGGGCCATTCTGGCTTCCTCGAATGGTGGAGAGGCTGAGTCAGCAGCAGGGGAATTACTTACAGGGTTTTGGGGGTTGGGGGACAAGAGTAGAGGATAAGGACGAGTAGAGTCTTGAGACTCAGGGAGAACAGAGGGTGGAGGTTGAGGAACAGAGAGTTTGAGAGATAGAATCATAGGGGAAGGAGTAGGAGTGGGTGCAGGGACAAGGAAAGGCTTCACCCATGGAGGAGGAGATTTGCAGAGGTCCTGACAAGTTAAGATATATGGCTATTGATCTGGATGTCTATGTGGCCCCGGCTGAAAGACAATATCTCAGACTTTTCAAATTAGTGCGAAGTAGAAACATCCTTCTAGAGGCCATCCGACTACAAAGGTGGGTTATTCTGAGACACAGAATCTGCCAGGTCTGGTGTTTTAATGAAAAAGAAAGATTGTGAGCCCTTAAGCAGACTTTGGTCCAGTGATTAAGGGTCAGGGACAGAGGCATTGAAGTGCTCTGTCCCATAATGAAATATACACAGACAGTGAAAGCAACAACACATGACACAGACAAGACAAGACAATAAAGACAGGCAATGGACGTCCAATACTGAGACCAGGACTGAGTAGCCGGCAAAACCTGATGGGCTGGCAATTCCGAATCTGAAAGAAAATATCACTGAGTCGAGGAGACTATGGTTCCTTGATTTCCCGAGTCCATCCCCCAGGGACATGGCCTGTGGCTCTGTGACATGTGTGTCAGCCACTGTGGGAGAGAGCTCACGCTCTTTACCAATAGCCATTTTGTCAAACCCTAACCTGAATCCTGAAACCAGAAAGAGGGGCCTTATTTACCCCCAGAGCATCCCGTTGGGGGTCTTTCATCTGCAGCTGCCGGATCTCGCTGGGGCCACCAGAAGTAAAGGTCGGGTGAGCATCGATGAAAGAGACCACCAAGAGACTGTCTAATGCAACAGCAAAGGATTTATTGGGAGTCCGGCATGCAAGGGCTCAGAGCTCGCTTGAACAGAGCAGAGAGCCCTGAGAACAGCTTAAGAAGTGCTTATATATTTTCCTTGGAGAGGGCAGGGAGGGAAGTTTATTGATGGGTAAGGGCGAGTGGGCGGTTTGCGTGCAAATGGTTGATGGAGTACATTCTGCAGTTTGGCAGTTGGGGGCAGCACATTCTGGGAACAAGAAGAGCAAACAGTTCTCAAGATTTCAACAGTGTTTTATTAAGCATACAGAAAAACAGGAAGTGACAAGTACCTATTTTATTAACCTTTCAATATAAGTATGAAAACAGAAATCTAGGTTAGATTTGAAGCCCAGAAGTTCATTTGGCCCTTGATTGGTATACTTAGCTTTGAATTACGTTCCGTAGAGATGTCCCAGAAATATGGATATACAATGACACAGGACCTTGTACCTTCTCAGAGGTCAGTTCCAAAACACAGTCTCTAAGGGGAATCACACCAAAGTTCAAGACAAGATGGACTCAATTATCTCTACCAACCACCACACAAATGACCACAATTAAAACCAAAACACTCCCAAATGGCACTCATCTTCTTCCAAATAGACACTCTTCATAACTTCTGGCAGGAGGATTCCATGAGAGGCGCAGCACAAGACAGTGTCCCAAATTATCTCCCTTTCCCCTCATTTGCCAAAAGTCAGAGTGGCCTGGACACCCTTCCTGTGAACCAGGAGTGATCAAATATGCCTGCCATTAATACAGCTCTGTTCTTCAATTTGAGGCCTACTGACGGTGGGGTTTAGATTCTTTATTTGAATTGGATTCATAAGAAAACCCAAGAACCTATGGGCTAGCATCTGCAAGGCTTTGAAGAACTCAATTGACCCAATGGATCCCTTTTCTCACTTGATTGAGGTCAGGAACCTTACAGAGGAATGCGAGAGACTTCATCAACAATGACTGATTTTTTGGCCATTTTGATTTTGGATCCACACATGGGATCTTTCTTTAGATCCATCAGGTGCTGATAATCTAAGCCACAGGCTCACAAAGAGCCAAGAGGCTGATTCAGACACATCCCTTTACAATGCATTTAAGCAAAGAACCACAGGTGATGCCCATTCATTTCCGTTTGAAAACTGTTTTCTTCAGGCTTCACAAAAGCGTGGCCTGAGGCAAAGACCTTCCTGACATTCAGGGCAACAGAACAATAGGTAATCAAAAGGCCCTTCGCAGGGTTTCTCTACTGAGACTTTCTGGGTCACAGTGATATCTGACTTTTCTGAGATGCTTGCCATTCTCTTCAGCTGTCCAGTACATGTCCATGTCACAGTGCTTGGAGGTGGTACATATCGTGGATGCCAATGCATGAACCTATTCTGGAGAGTGGCTAGATTTCAGGAAGAAAACAGGAACTTAGGAAAATAGCAGGTGTTGCCCATCGATAAGGCAAGCCCTAGTGCATTCATAAATTGGGCAGGATGAATGCTGGGAAGCTTTCTACTTGACAGGAAACATCCATTGATGCATTCTTTTTTCTAATGTCTACAAGCACGGACACAGTGGGATACACAGACATAGAAACACTCGCCTTGTGAAACAACTTACTAGAAACAGTTCACTCCAAACCAAACAAACCGACTTTCCTGCCTATTCTCAGAACATGAGACAAAACCACAAACACACATCCACACCCACAAAGGCACCTCCTTCCCCAAGTAGGTCTCTCACTCTCCAGAGTATCCTCTGACTGCTGGGCCATACTATGTTCCCCCGATATGGCGTTTCCTGTCTCAGATCTGGTCTCCTTGTCCAATTCTGTGAAGTGGTCAGGAGCCAGCTGTGAGCCACTACCTACTTTTTCAGGAAAGGCCCCTCTTCAGAGAACTCCTGGCATTTGGCCATCCTCACATCAGTAGGTACCAAGAAAGACTGACTCTGTCCTTGCTAAATCGAAGCAAGTGAGACACTGGGACTGGGACTGAGACTGACTCTGTGTGCCTGGCTTCCTGGATCCCAAGTTCAGAGAGTTCCATTACCAAGGGATTGAAGTGAGGTCACATCCTTCAGGAACTGAATGAGGTCACTGCCTTGGCAACCACTTTGTCCAAACAGTTGCTTTCAAGCGTACCATGAGAAGGAGGCTTACCCTATTTTCTGTAGCACTTTCACAAATTAGAATGGTATATCAACCATAGGCACCAAGGAACCGCTCTCCACACAGGCCTGATTTGGTCCATCTTCTTTATATTTGGAAGAGAACCTTTAGTCCAGGGAGCACTGCAGTGAACCTCTGCACTAAAACTATTAGCAAGCACCTGATGGAGGACGCCTCCATAGGTAAGTGGCTCCTTTATAACATCTGATATCTGGTTAAGGGAGATCTCTTCTGATGACAGAGATGTGGCACGGGGAGGCTCACATATACTTCTGTCCAGGACAGTAACGAGAATCTTTCTGTCCTCTGTTCTGTTCTGTAGGGAATTCCTCTGGAACTGTAGAGAGGTGCCGACGGGCACGCATGCGCTCCTACCCTGGAGCTTTAGCAAGATGTTGCACTCTTGCCCTGTTTCTGTGTTTAGGCGCTGGGTTTCTGTTTTTTTGTGTTCTGTGTTCTATTTTTTGGTTTTTTGTTTGTTTGTTTTTGTTCGTTTTGTTGTGTGATATTGGTGGTAAAAACTTAAGTATATTGGACATGAAAATCAGAAATAAAGAGATTAAGCCTGACACCCCTTTGGACTGTGTTTTAAGAAACTGCAATGAACTTTATCCCCCATTGTAAAGCAGGATGATAGAAGCCCCTAGCTGGCTGCCTGGAGCACACCCATTGCAGACGGCTATGCCTGCTGGGGACCTAAGAACTGAGTATCTCCCAGGTTAACAAGTGAAACTCCTTTAAAACCCCTTGTCCCTCCAGATAAAGAGAGTCACAACTTTGGCAGAGTCCCCTGTGTTTCTCCTTTGTTAGCCAAGCAATAAAACTCCTTTTTTCTTTTTCTCAAAACCCAGTCCTCATTATTAAATTTGTATTAATTGGCTTCAAGGTCAGGAACCAAACTTTAAGTTACAAATCTTGTACCCCCCCTCCGCCCCGGAACTTTGTGAGAGCTATCTACTGAAATGTTAGGAGATAGAGCATGCTTGATGTGGAACTGAATCAGAGGAGCTAATCCTGTATGTAAAATGGGAAACTGAGGGACTCCCAGCAGCTGCCAAAGCCCTGTTGATTCAGGGAATTACCTCCTTCCTTCCCTGCACTGTAAGGATTATGCCACCTCTGTCTTGTTAAAAAAAGAGAAAAAGAAAAAGGTGACACTAAATGCAGTAAAGTCACCATGGAGACACTTTATTTTACATTTCAGGTTGCCCTTCTGTGAAAACATCTGGTCCCCTCGTGGGGACATCTATGGTGCCACTGCTGTAGGAGATTTTTCTCTTATCTGCTCTGGTTTAAAAGGTTCTGTCTGACAGCCATAGTCTGAACCTCCTTTCTGTCTGTATTGTGTCTTAGTTTCTGGCCCTTTAAGACATCTGCAATAATGTGTTGATATTATAAATTGTTTTTGGGGAATGATCTTAGCTGAATGTGTGTCTAAATGATGATGTTTTATTTGAACAATCTGGTAACTGAATGGGTTTTTGAAGCATTGCACAATCTTGGAGTAAAAAGTCGGGTTTAGGTAATTGTTTAGTTTATGATTTCAGATAATTCATGCCAGAGAACTTAAATACTTAGGATGGATAACTGAAGAACTCTACTTCCAAGTTGGCAAGAAACTTCCCAATCATACGGTCTTTTTTTTTTTTTTTCACCAATTTTGAATTGGGTAGCCTGGGAAAATGTCACTGTGTGTACCAGTGCATTAATTTGGACATAAATAGTAAATCATAGTATGGTGTCTGTTGACAAAACAAGATGTAAAGATATAAAATTTTGTGAATTGTATCTTAAACTTGTATCATAATTTTCAACATCTGAACCTGAAAATTATGGTTAAAATGCCTTAGTCCTGAGATGTCTGTTCAGAATAGCAGTTTTTTTGCTGCTCCTTCCAGACCTCAGCCATGACTTATGTTGAAATGCAAATGAAAGAAGCCTGCAAGCTTTGTAGGAGAGTGATTTGAGGTCTAAGGGAAAAAAAGGTTAATTGTATGTTATTTACTAATTACTGGCAAGTCATTTTTTCTAGGACTCTTATTTTTTTTCTTAGATACTTTATGTTTTTTGACCTCATGATTTTGAGCATACAGACCTAGGTTAATGTTTTTCTGATCAGTTCTATCTTTGACCAACTGTGGACTTTTTGAAACATTGCAATAAAGATTTCAACTACGAAAAGCTACAAGGCCTTTACTATTATTATGTGTGCACAAATTGTTATGTGTTGTATGTCTATATATACATATATCCGTATATCATATATATGATACACAAATTAACATATATAAGGAGCGCTCATAAAAAAATAGCGCTCGTAAAAACAAATTTTAAAAAAGTGGATCCAAAGATCTTTAATTCACGTGATTTAAATGTTTCAATTTAAATTGGATAAAGAGATAAAAACAAATGTCTTTAAATTTAAGGTTTATCATGAAGAGTGTGTGAGTTTTGCTTCAAAAGTGATTATGGAAATCAAAAATAATGTGTTTTGAAAGAAGTCTCATGAAAAGACCAGTTTGAAACATGGCAGAACACGTGTTTTCTGAAGCAGAAAGTGATTGAAAGTGAAATATATGCCTATAAATTTGTGAACTTGTGGATGAAATATATATCCTATAATGTGCATAAACTGAAGAAATAGTAATGTACCAGTGTTGAAATAAAAATGACCTTCAAAATACTTATCATGTCCCATAGGAATCTACTTGCATTGATGTGAAACTGGATCAGTTACTGTAGAAATATTAGGATTCATATGCACCATTCACTGAAGTTAGTTTTCAATACTAGGAAAAAAATACGTATATCAGGTGAATGAATATTTCTGAGAATAATCTTGTGAAAAGTTTTTTATAAATCCACATACATATTCATGAATGAATTTAAGGAGTGTATAATAAGACACATATATTAAATATTTTGAAATATCTGGAGAGAATATATATATATATATATATATATATATATATATATATATAACCACACACAGATTTTAAAAATTAGCAATATATATGCCAATCAAATTACAACGTGAAATACATATCATCCACAGATCCAAAAATATTCATTTTACTGGATATGGATTTATGTATAACTTTTTTCAACTAGGAAGCTCACCCATATTTTGAATTTTCAGTTCAAACAGCGTTTAGGAGGAGTGATCTCTTCTCACACTTTGTATCTGCCAAGTTATGTAACTCACAAGAATGTACGTGTGATACCAGGTAGGATTCTAAATGTGCATATAAAAATACATGTGCTGAATAGAATACAGAGAAAGGGAGACAGGAATTCACATATTTGTTAACTGTAAAAGCACATGGAAAACTATTTCAACAAAAAATTTACTAGATTTATAACTCCTACCCTATATAATGCAAAAGGCAAGTCCAAGTATACAACGTGCCTCCTCTGAACTGCTTGTATTTCTATTCTGTTTCGGTTATTTTTCTCCATCATATTAGGATTAGTATTCAGAATCTAGTAGGGTATGTGTTAGTGTCAGGGATTCAGTATATCAAATGTAAAATAGAAAAATGAAACCAATGTGTATGCAAATATGTGCTAAACAAAATCTTCCCACTCTCATCCAGAACAATTCCTTGACATTTCCTTCCCCCAAAGTAAGACACAATTAGAGGAGTAGAGTAATAAAATCTGTGAATAATATGCTCAGGAGTTTACAACCTTGGAAGTGGTAGAGGAGTTTTCCTAGTATGGGACAGGATAAAAACTCCATATATATGGAGCTCTGCTGGCCTAAATACTTCTTGAGAAACTGCCTCTGAGTTTGGGCACTTGAAATATATGTTTTTGTCAGGAGCTTTAGCTTCTTTCTAGTGAGACCATCAAAGCTGTGTCTGCATCTATGTGACCTGGAGGACATGATTTCTTATTTTCCAATGAACATGAGGCAGCAGTGCTGAATTCTCTCTTTGTAAGTAAACTGTGGCCACTGGGGGCTAAGGGTATTCCCATGTGGACTGGGAAGCCATTTGGTCATCCTCCACTTTTCGTGGTGTTTCTTGCTGCTGCACTGGGAATTTGGCATTTGCTTCATGAAATAAAAGAAGTTCAACTGGGACACAGTTCTGGAGGCAATTCTTTCATGTGTGGTTGGTCAGGGTCTGCAGGAGAATGCACCAACCAGGCTTCTATCCCACATAGCTTGGCCACATGTCTATAGCAACCTGATTCTGAACATTGCCCGGAAACATCTCCAACAAGAAGCCTTTACATGGAAGGGTCTGCTGGCTGCACCATGTCAGTCACAAGCCATTTGGAAGCCAATGGCAGATCCACATGGCCCCACCACAAATTTTTTTATCACACATCTGCCTACCACTGCTCTAGGCCCACTACTCAGCAGGTTCCAACATACTGGCATCTCTGTTCTACACCGTTTTCATGAAACCCACTCAATCAAGGCACTGTCTTGCATATTTACGATCAGCAACAGGACATCCAAAGTTTCTCCAGTGCCACCTGGTCATGGGAATTTCAAAAATTTCATGGTATTTATCTAGGCATTTTTCAAGGATGACGTTGCAGGCACTGTGGGTTTCAATTCATTCAGGAACCATTAAATGGTGAGGAAGCTCATTTCAATGAATGCTCTGTAGAACTCTCACAGGCAAGGCTTCCCAAAGAGTGGCCAAAATGTCACATGAAGCCAGGCCCATTGAGGTCTACAATGTGACGTCCATGGGTGTTGTGACTCTCAACTATGGCTGCCAAGTCTTTCAGAATTAAATCATGGGATCTTCTGGCTGAGATACCCAGGGCTCTGTGGAAAGCCAACCTGGGCCTAGATCTCAGTTTCCAAGGGTGATTCTCATGGGTGGACTTCTAAAATCCCAACGAAATTCATGGCAATACTTCTCTGAATTCAGTCTCTAAGGGGAATTACACCAGAGTTCAAGCCCAGGTGGTCCAGGTCATGTCTTCATACTGGACACAAATGACCAAATTTAAAACCAAAACCCTCCCATATGGCCCTCATCTTCTTCCATATAGACACTAATCACAACCTCTGGCGCAAGGTTTCCATGAGTGGCGGAGTCCAAGAGGGTGTCCAAAATAACTCCCTTGCCCCTCATTGGCGTAAATTCAGGGTGGTCTGGACACCCTTCATGTGAAACAGGAGTGATCAAATATGCTAGACGTTAATACTTCTATGCTTCTCCAATTTGTGGAAAACTGAGTGTCAGGTATATATTTTTATGTGATTTGCAGTCATGAGAAATCACAAGCACCTCTGCAGGTCTTTGAAGAACCCATTTGACCCAAAGGATCCCTATTCTCACTTGATGGAGTTCAAGAACTTTAAAGAGGAAGGCGACAGACTTCATCCACAAGGACTGCTTTTTGGCCGTTTTGGTTTTGGATGCACACATGGGATCTCTCTTTACATCCACCAGGTGCTGAGAATCTAAGCCACAACCTCACACAGGGCCAAGAGGCTGATTCAGACACATCCCTTTCCAAAGCATTTAAGCAAAGAGCCACAGGTGATGCCCATTCATTTCCATTTGAAAACTGTTTTCTTTAGGCTTCACAAAGGGGTGGCCTGAGGCAAAGACCTTCCTGACATTCAGGGGAACAGAACATTAGGTTAGCAAATGGCCCAAAGCAGTGTTTCTCCACTGAGACTTTCCTGGTCACACTGATATCTGAATTTTCTGAGATGCTCACCATTCCCTTCAGCTATCCAGTACATGACCATGTCACAGAGCTTAGAGGCGGTACTTATCTTGGTCACAAAATCATGAGCCTATTCTGGAGAGTGGCCAGAATTCAGGAAGAAAACAGGAACTTAGGAAGATAGCAGGTGTTACCCATCCATAAGGCAAGCCGCATTCCTTTCATACATTGGGCAGAAAGAATTCCGGTAAGCTTTCTACTAGCCTGGACACATCCTTTGATGCATTCTCTTTTCTAATGTCTACAACCATGGACACAGTGGGATACACAGACTTAAAAACACTCGCCTTGTCAAATCACTTGTTAGAAATCGTCCACTCCAAACCAAACAAACTGCCTTTCCTACCTATTCTCAAAACATGAGACAAAATCACAAACACACACTCACACCCACAAAGTCACCTCCTTTCCCAAAGTAGGTCTCTGACTATCGGGTGTGACCTCTGACTGGTGGGCCGTACTATGTTCCCATCAAATGGCCTGTTCTGTCTCAGATCTGGTTTCCTTGGCCAACTCTGGGAAGTTGTCAGGAGACAGCGGTGAGCCACTTCCTGCTTACTCAGGAAAGGCCACTCTTCAGACCTTTCCTGGCATTTGGCCATCCTCACATCAGTAGATACCAAGAAAGACTGACTCTGTCCTTGGTAAATCAAAAGAAGGGAGACCACTGGGACTGGGCCTGGGACTAGATTTGTGTGCCTGGATGCCTGGATCCCAAGTTCAGAGAGTTCCATCACCAAGAATGTGAGGTGAGGTCACTTCCTTCAGGAACTGAATGAGGTCAATGCCTTGGCAAGCACATTGTCCTAACATTTGCTTCCAAAGGTCCCATGAAATGGAGGCTGTCCCTAATTTTTTTGACACTTTCACAAGTTAGAATGGTATATCAAATATTGGTAACCAGGAACAGCTCTCCACAGAGGCCTCGTTTTGTCCTTCTTCTCTACATAAAGAAGAGAGAGGCTGATTCAGACACATCCCTTCATGCTGACCAGGTTGTTTGCAATGAAAGATGACTTTTGCTCTCTCAGTTCCTTCATAGGTGCCTACAACTTCTCTAGGGATCATTTGCGCATAGAGCTTTGAGTTTCTCAGCAGTTGGAAGATCCCCTACATTCCTGTATTTTAAGACCAACTCTGTCCTTGCTCTTCTCTAAAGTTAGATTGAAGGAAAAGTGTATGGTTAGGGTTAATAACAGGTTTGATTTGGAATAGAAATCATTCTGCTGGATGAATAATGGTATTGGGAATCTGCGATATTTTCAAGAATATATAGGTAAAATATAGGAATCTGAAAACAGAAATCTAGGTAAGATTTGAAGCCCAGAAGGGCATTGGGCCCTTGATTGCGGTATTAAGCATAGGACCTTGTAACTTGGATGATTGATTTTCAAAGAGAACTTCCAGTCAAAATGGATAGTCAGGAGTATTAGGAAGATAGTCGGTATGTTTATAAAGGAGAGTGAGTATAGGATTTGGACCAAAAGTTCTTTAGCTATAGGGTTTCGGGTATTGAGTGAATGTAAATGTCAGCACATGTGAAGAATTAATCACAATGATGAACTGGGGAAAATATGTAGGAATGCAGATATCAATAGAGACTTTAGGAAATCTGGCAAAGTATAGTCGGTAGTGAAATGTTAATAAAATAGATTCTTGTCACTTCCTGTTTTTCTGTATGCTTAATAAAACACTGTTGAAATCTTGAGAAGTGTTTTCTAAACTTTTTCCCAGAATGTGCTGTCCCCAACAGCCAAACTTCAGAATGTACTCCCTCACCCAGTTGCACGCAAACTGCTCACCCGCCCAGGCCCATCAATAAACTTTCCTCCCTGCCCTCTTCAAGGAAAGTATATAAGCTCTGCTTAAGCTGTTCTCAGGGTTCTCTGCTCTATTCAAATGAGCTCTGAGCCCCAGCATGCTGGACCCCCAATAAACCCTTTGTTTTTGCATGAGAGAGTCTCTTAGTGGTCTCTTCCCCCAATGCTCTTCCGATCTTTATATATGGAGGTTCCACCGAAATCCAGCAGCGGTGAACAAGAGACCCCAATGGGCTACTCTCAGGGTAAGTAAGGCGCCTCTTTCTGGTTTCAGGTTTCAGGTTAGGGCTTGGCAAAATGGCTGTCGATGAAGTGTGTGAGCTCTCTTTGATGGTGGCTGGCAGACGTGTCACAGAGCCACAAGCCAAGTCCCTGGGGGAGGCCACAGAGGACTCGGGAATCGAGGAATAATAGTCCCCTTGACTCAGTGATACTTTGTTTCAGATTCGGTATTGCCAGCCCATCGGGTTTTGCCGCCTGCTCAGTCTTGGTCTCAGTGTTGGACGTCCATTGCCTGTCTTTATTGTTTTCTCTTGTCTGTGTCCTGTGTCGTTGCTTTT